>NW_026870281.1:12500-177500 GCF_963584025.1 Labrus mixtus
ACTTAATGTGTATAAATTTAGGATGTCAATTAAAAAAAAAAACAGTAAATCATTTAGTTGATCTTGTTTTGTAGGACAGCATGCAAACCTGCCTCATGGCCTGTATACATACAGTATACGGCCCCCCGTTTTTCTTTTTAAGATTTATTTTTGTGCCTTTATTGTAGAGATAGGATAGTGGATAGAGTCTGAAATCAGGGAAAGAAGTCATTTAAGGATACCTTTCCGATAGAAAAGGACAGCTGTCATTAAAAGTAACACATGAACACCAAGATTCCTTCAAGTGTTTGTGTCGCCATGTCGGCTTGTCCCCCCCAACGCTGTAAACCTAGGGGAAACACTGCATAATGAGTATTATGTTGTCTTACTTGGACAGATGATTTAGTAGTAAATCTGTTTTTTTGTGTCTTGCTGCTTTTTCTCCTTATTTTTAATTCCTCAAACAAACTATTTTGACACTTTATATTTTGGGGCCTCTAATTGAGACCTGCCTTCATATGTCAAAACATACGGCAACAGAATAGAAGAAGAAGAATGTATACTTTATTGATCCCGCGAGGGGAAATTCGTTTTTTACACTCTGTCTAGTAAACATGCTACACAAACATAGGCTGAAATACACACACATGCACAAATAGGATCCTATGGACATGCACTAATGGAGGGGTCTCAGAGTGAGGGGGCTGCCCACAGCGGGCTGGGCTTGGTCCGTGCCGGGACTTGAACCGGCGCCCCTCCGATTCCCAACCCAGGTCCCTACAGACTGAGCTACTGCCGCCCACAATATTTAGGCTAGTCAAAGAGACTGGGCCTTAAATGGGGAGGGGCTTTAAAAAAAAAAGAAGTATGGTAGAGAAATAAATAGATAGCAGTGTTTCCTCTTTTTTAACAATTAGGGGTGGTGGCCTGGTCCCCGGCGGGGGATTGAATGAATGTGAGTTTTGTGTGATTAGAGCTGTCGTTGTTGAATTGTCCTCTTTTCTTTATGCAGCCACCGTCAGGCCCAAGGATGCCGTCACTCACAACCAGCTGACAGCGTTTGGGGAGTATGTGTCCGAAATGATGCCCAAATACATCCAGCAGGTTCAGGTCAGTTCATCTGCTTCTTTATGAACATTATATACTAGAGTGCTTTTCACATAATATGCAGCCCTGTAAATTTCAATGTGTTGCAATATTTGTCTTTATACTCATGTTACGTGTAGTTTAGCAGAATCACAACATCAACAAAAGAGCAGAGAAGAACATACTGGAGAACAGGAAACTTAATGCAGCTGTTCAATTACGTGCGCAGAGATCGCACCGGTCATGTGCATACAGTCTGTGATTGTGCACGGATTGCAGGGAATAAACGTCACACCCTCCCACTCTCTCTTCGGATTTTTTTTATGCCGTTTATTTTTTAGAGAAAGAACAGTGGCTAGGGTCATATATATCGTGGGAAAGGAGCCACACGGCCGCCAGCTTTGAGGGCTATAGCCTCAGTACATGGGGCGCGCAACCAACCACTAGGCTACAGGCGCCCCTAAGAACTCAGAGATTTTATCATGCTGTGTTCTAACATCAGTTCACTCAAACTTCATGCAGAACAAATTGAGACCACTTGAGCTAAATGCATTTACTCATTTGGATGTGTAGGTGACCTGTTATAATGAGCTGGAGGTGATGATCCATCCTGATGGCGTTGTCCCTGTGCTGACCTTCCTGAGGGACCACACCAACGCCCAGTTCAGGAACATGATCGACCTGACGCCTGTCGACATCCCCTCACGGCAGAACCGCTTTGAGGTAGCTGTCAAACCACGGACACACAGACAGAGACTGATTCGGCTTTTATTCTTTCTACACTTTTTTTTACTTTTCTTCTAACAATATTTCTGTGCCTGTTCTGGTTCTCTTAAGATACATTTAAGTTGTCTGAATGTTGTTGATAATGTGTCTTTGTTGCTTCACAGATTGTGTACAACCTGCTGTCGCTGCGCTACAACTCCCGTATCCGTGTTAAGACGTACACAGATGAGTTAACCCCTGTGGACTCTGCTGTGCCGGTCCACATGGCTGCAAACTGGTACGAGAGGGAGCTGAGTCAGAACCTGCAGGCCCAGTCTGAAGAGTCAGCATTTATTTATTTGAATCCCACGTCAGTCTTTCTCAGTGGGGACTAAAAAAAGGGGGGGAAAAAACCTGGGTTCAAATGACTGACAACTAGAAGAAGTTTTGGATTTGTTTCAGTAGATTGTTTCATCCTGCAGCCATGAAACAGTCTGTGATGGCTGCAAAATAATGTTCAGGGGAAATGAGACAACTTCAACTCAGTCAAGTTTGTATGTATTGCACGTTTAAGACAGCGTCTGCTGGCGCACTCACACTAGGCCCAGTTGTCCCGTACCGTGCTAAAGCCAATCGCTTCGTCCAAGCATGCCAGGGGAAGTGTATCGTGCACTAGTCAAATGAACTGGACTTTAGGGGTGAAGCATGTGAGTGCGCCCTAAGAGGCAGAACCAGACTCATGATGGACAGCCGTCTGCTGAGATTGTGTTGGGATAGAGGGAGATGCAGGAAGAAGAGAAGGATAGAGACAAACAACAAAGAATACGATCTATTTATAGCTACAATGTCAGTTGACCCTAACCCTAACCCTAACCCTAACCTTTTAAATTTGTTATAAAAAAACTGAATTCCTCTTTAGCGAGTCAAATAGATTAGCTGGAGTAATTGTGTGATTTTGGCGTTTCTGTGTGTTTTGCCAGGTGTGGGACATGTTCGGTGTGTTCTTCGCCAACCACCCAGACCTGAGGCGTATTCTGACCGACTACGGCTTCGAGGGTCATCCCTTCAGGAAGGACTTTCCTCTCTCGGGATACGTGGAGGTGAGTGCTGACAACAACACGTCCTGCTGCAACAGTGCAGCTTGGTCTGTTTTAATCTGCCTCATCGGTGAATTAATCATTTTGTTTCCTTCCAAAAATAAATGCAGTAGTATTGGCATGGTGTCAGTGAGACTGGCAGGATGGAAGCTGTGCCCAGACGTTTAGTCTCAACCTCTGCTGGAGCCTGTGTTTGTGTTTTTTTATTCAATTATTTATAGAGCTCATGGTAATGAAGTCAGGGCTCCCACCGGCCCTGAACACATCCTCTATAGTTCCTGCCAAGAAAGGATAATTTATCCTCAAAGTACTTTCAGTAGTACTTTAAGTGCATCTATTTCCTTGAAGGAATAAATAATTAAATTAGCCTCTTAGATCTGGTTTTAAAAATGTATCATCTGGTCAGGATCTCATAAAAGAAAAAGCTCCTTGTGGATTATTTCTTGTTACATTTTTGAGTTTTTTTTTAGTCTTTGGGATGCATCAATGATAACCTCAAAAACCCTCAAACTGCTTTGAAGAGATGTAAACATGCATTCATATTGACAACTGACGCGTGTCTCCCTCCTCAGGTGCGCTATGATGACAAGGTGAAGCGCGTGGTGGCTGAGCCCGTGGAGCTGTCGCAGGAGTTCAGGAAGTTTGACCTGAACACGCCCTGGGAGGTTTTCCCGGCGCACAGGGAGCCCAAAGACGCCCCGCCCAAACTGGAGGCTGGAGAGGCTCCTGAGAAGAAATGACGTCCCTCATGATTCATCCCCACGTTCTGTCTGTCCGAGTCATTTTGGGATCCCCCGCCCCCCAACTGAACAAAGCCACCTGAATATTTAT
This sequence comes from Labrus mixtus, assembly GCF_963584025.1. Lineage (NCBI taxonomy): Eukaryota > Metazoa > Chordata > Actinopteri > Labriformes > Labridae > Labrus > Labrus mixtus. Next base: position 16,199 of record NW_026870281.1, read on the forward strand.
GTAAATAAAACTAAGAATAAAACAATCCTGAAAAGAGATTTTTTTGTGGTGCTGTAAGTTATCTGGTCAACTGTGTGTGTACACCTGAACTTTACCCCTCTAAATGTGACTCCACATTTCATCCCTTACCCTTACAACCTTCTAAAATCAGCTGCTGATATTTCAGCATCCTCTTTTCTGGTTTCAGCATTTCAGTGTGTCTCCTTGCTGCCTGGATTTCCTCCTGATTAGGCCCAGTCGTCATGGTTTATTTTGCCTTTGTCAGATAGGAAAGATGAAGAGAGACAGGAAAAGTTGGGAGGAGAGAGTGGTGGGCGACATGCAGCAAAAGGCTGACAACCGTCGCTGTGAAGAGGACTACAGCCTCCATACGTGGGGCGTGCGACTATCGGCTCCCCGTCATCGTTTATTTTGACAAAGATTTTCTAAACTTCAGGCTAAGAAAGCTTAAAGAAAAATAGACCTAATAAAAAGAGGACAAGGGGGTGTTCAGAATTTTTGGCCATTTATTTGATCAACTGAATCATTCGATCGTTTGCTAAATTGACTGAATTATGAATCATCATTTCAATAATTACTAAGAGTCTTTAAGACCTATAAAAACTTTCTCTGTAAAGCGTACATTTGTGACACATGCTGGATAATGTCACTGAAACAGCTGAAGAGAGCACACTTGCTGTTCCCAACCCACTTTTGCCATCACTATGGACACACAAGCAGGTGTACCTATGTAATATACTGTAGGTTAATTAATCAATCCTATAGGGGTGAACTGTTGCCTGTATTATTTATTTATTTATTTATATCTTATAGTCACTGTTGAATATTTATAAACTAAACACAAATTACAAACTCATTCAATAAATTGATCAATCTAAAATCAACTAAAAGAAAGTGGTCATGATAGAAAGATAATTCAACATCTTGTGTTCAACTCCTACAAAGTGAAGTTTTCCCGCGCCGCGAGCCGCCTCCCCTCCTCCTCCCCCTCCCCTTCGCGTGAGCTATGTGAGCTGCAGACAGACAGCAGGGAGATGAGGAGCGGCCTTTAAGGTAAGCAAACTTGATGTTTCTTTTAAGAGTTTATCAGGTTTTTATGCCATGTGGTTCATCCAGTCATGTTATGACAGTGAACTCACAAAAAATGTGAAACTGATAATTTTCTGTGAAGTTGGTGAAGATAAATTGATATTTATCCACAAAGCTAACTAACGTTAGCTAACGTGCAACTCGCTAGCTAACGTTAGCTAGCGAGTTGCACTCTGGCTAAGTAAGCTGGGTAGAAAACAAGCTTTAGCAAGTTGTTCTGGTGATGGATAGTCTTATTAAACATCAGAATAACTGAACTGCAGCAAGCCACCATCAAGACTGTCATTTCAAGGTAATATTAGCAGGGTTGCCAACTTTCAGGAATTGCTTGGTGTGAGATTAGTTAGGGAGTGGTAGGATGGACACTGAAACATGATATTAAACGGTCACCTGGGCTAAATTATTAAAGACAGTAGTATTGATAAGCTCTGACATTACTGGTTCTTTTATCTGTACTTTTTTTAATGTTTTGGTGTCATTTCTCTGTGTCAGAGCTGACAGCTCAGACACAGAGAGGAGCTCCTCATACTCTTTACTGTAAGTACAATAAACCTTCAGGAGAAAAATGCCAGTGCTTTATCAATACACCTGTTCAACGAGCATAAACATGTAAATATGTAGAAAGTGATATTTCAATCTGCTCTGTCCCCAGTCATTTAACTGTTTAGCTTATTGTGCCAGTATCTTAAAATCTGACAAATACTGACTGATGTCTGTGTTCTAAATTCTTTCTAAACTTCACTCAGTATTTTGATGTTAGGAATATGATTTATTATATACAGTGGGTCCGGAAAGTATTCACACCCCTTTACATTTTTCACTCTTTGTTTCATTGCAGCCATTTGCTAAAATCAAAAAAGTTCATTGTATTTCTCATTAATGTACACTCAGCACCCCATCTTGACAGAAAAAAAACAGAAATGTAGAAATATTTGCTAATTTATTAAAAAAGAAAAACTGAAATATCACATGGTCATAAGTATTCAGACCCTTTGCTGTGACACTCATATTTAACTCACATGCTGTCCATTTCTTCTGATCCTCCTTGAGATGGTTCTGCTCCTTCATTGGAGTCCAGCTGTGTTTAATTAAACTGATTGGACTTGATTAGGAAAGGCACACACCTGTCTATATAAGACCTTACAGCTCACAGTGCATGTCAGAGCAAATGAGAATCATGAGGTCGAAGGAACTGCCCAGGTGTGAAAAACTTGTTGCATCATTCCCAAGAAGACTCATGGCTGTACTAGCTCAGAAGGGTGCTTCTACTCAATACTGAGCAAAGGGTCTGAATACTTATGACCATGTGATATTTCAGTTTTTCTTTTTTAATAAATTTGCAAAAATTTCTACATTTCTGTTTTTTTTCTGTCAAGATGGGGTGCTGAGTGTACATTAATGAGAAATAAAATGAACTTTTTTGATTTTAGCAAATGGCTGCAATGAAACAGAGTGAAAAATGTAAAGGGGTCTGAATACTTTCCGGACCCACTGTATATAGATATATTCTTGTGTGCATAATAAAATAACGAGTGTGTGTGAGAGAAGGGTAAATACCTTGAGCTACACACTGAGGATCACAACAGGTTTCCTCCAGGTAAATCCACTGCATTTGCTACTTAAGAGATTTGATTATGAGGGTAAAAAGCCTGCATTAGTTTGTGACTAAGCTATCAATATAAAATGTATATCCTGGTATAAAGGAAACTAATAAATGTATGTTAGCTTAACTGGGTGGCTCACATATGTTAATTATACATGAAATATTCTGTCAAACAGATGATATGGCTGGCAATGAAGCGATAATGGAGAGATCTGTGAGGAGAAGACGAGTCCGTCCTCAACAGGATGCCGAACAACACATTAAACTGAAAACTGACAAGGCTGGTCTCACAGAGCATTTTATCAACCCATACAAAGGTAAGTTCTTACATTTTGCAAGTAGTGTTTGTGTCAGTTGTACACAGCCTATTAATAATAATAATGTTGAATTACACTATGTAAATTCAAAATTCATCATTGCTTCCTATGCGTATCTCATTTACACAAGGCTACTTTGTACTGGCAGTGTGGATTGGCTATTAACATTTTAAAGCTGGGTTAGACAACTTTTTAGAGCCATTTTGGTTATATTTAGTGAAAGTCTTTTACCTTGCAAAACATGGGAGTTGCTAGTCTACCACCGCCTCAATTAATTAGTTAGATTAGTTTAAGCCCAGTTCAGACCAAAGATTTGCGACGAGACGAAACGAAACCGTTTTAGAACGTTGCAGGTAAACGTTGCAGCAGTGTGAACTGGCCCGTTTCGTCTCGAATCAAACCGGCTGATGTTGTCGCCTGTGACTCAACTTGTCAAGTCTCCAGCAGCTGATTTTAGAATGTAAGTCATAGCCAATCAGCTCGTAGCAAAGTCTGCTGGTTGAAATGGCAGTTTGGGATGGAGGCTCAATGAGAGAGAGAGAGAGAGGGTTGAGCGAGTATACACTTAATAGGGAGAGGGAGCGCAGTAATCGAGAACAAAGCAGTGAATCAGGGAAATAAAACGATATTTAGATATTTTAGTTTCATCACTACTAGAAATGTAGCTGTAGCAAGTATCTCTTTGTCCTCATTTATATTTTATGATGCTACAAATTCTATACAGTTACGAAAAAAGCCTGAAAAGTCAGAAGTTTCATATACACAGCAACATAAACTTGCCTTTAGCTGACATTAATAATTAACGTGTATTTCTCTCGGTTTAACAGCATTAGCAAGTGATGGTGGCAGCACTGGCAAGCAAACACAAAAATATGTAATTTTAAAAAACACCAAAGTTAACCACTCACAAAGCTAACATTAGTAGCAAACTAACGTTGATAGCTTATGCAGCTGAGCTTAACATGTTTGCTAACTTGACGGACCTATCTGGGTGCGTTTTCAGCTTCCTGATAAAATTTGATGTGGTCGATCCAGCGCCCTTTATGTTCATATTACAGACGTTGTATTCGGTGATTATTTTGTTTAGGCTTTGCGTGAAGTTATTAAAGCCAGGCGATATGACAAATGGTAATAAAACTGCAGCAGCAGCAGCAGCAGCAGGTGATGTGCTCACCATGGTGTCACCTGTGGAGCGTGGCCGCTCGCGCACCAGAGGGAATGACATTCTGCTTGTGATGTTAATGCACCAAAAAGTACAAAAATAAAAAGATTGTGCACAAGTCCCAAATCTCAAGTCTGAGTCGAGTCTCAAGTCTTTGGGGGGCGAGTCCAAGTCAAGTCTCAAGTCACATTTGTGTGCAACTTAAAGTTATACTCTGTAAGATTTTCATCTATTTAATTGCCTTTTAAATTACTATCTATCAAAGAGTGAGTTAAAACAATGGTGATTGATCATATGACCCACTAATGAAAGCACTTCTACTTGCCTTTTTGCCAAGTTTTTCAATATCTGTGTCTGTGGCGACAGTCCCGGGCTAGATGTAATAGGCCGCCATGTTAGTGACGCTGCTGACAGCGGTTGGTCTGTCGGCCGAGATCGTCACTAACGGTTATGCTGCGTTCACTTGTAAATGGAAATTGGGAACTTCCAACTTCTGAGTCAGGCTTGTAGTAAGGGCAGAAGTGTAATAGGAACATGTGTGTATGGATTTAAGAGGGTAACATATAGACATAGGGGACGGACTGGAAGTAGAGAGGTGAATGTGTTTCAATAAAGTTTACAAAAGAGCAAAAAAAAAAAAAAAGTCAACACATATTGACCGTGAACGTGACAAGATGGAGGGCTCTGAAAGAACAGGCTCGCCTGCAATTACATCTTACTGTCAAAGAGGCCGCTAGAAACAATGTATCTCAAATGTTACGGCGTACAAGTTTAAGTGCTACTCAAGTCCAAGTCTGAAACTCAAGTCCCCATCTCTGATAGGGTATTTTTATGTTACACTACTGTTGCACAGCTTTGCCTTAGCTTGCAAAGTATTAGGCTCCAATTTGAAAGATGGTAGACTGTGCTAGTGGATAAAAAATAGTAATTGGTGTTTTTTCTTACTTTAAAGGTCGAGGTGTGCTTGCTGTGGAGGTTTTCAACAAAGGAGATTTTGTGCTTGAATACCGTGGTAAACTTTTCAAACAGGATGGTCTTCTTACGAAGAACTACAATGACACAGAAGCAGTATTCCTGTTTGACTTCAAATGGAAAGGGGGATGTTGGTGGTAAGTTATAATAAATATGCTTTTGTTGGCAGGTGTAATACATTACAATAGTTTTAGGAAATGAGCTTTGAATGGCCTGTTAACCTAAGGATATCCCAATTTCTAACAAACCATGCAAGAGACTCACCACCCCGGTAGTACCCTGTAAATGTATGTTGCTGCAAGCTACCTCAATTGTTTGCTCAGCTTTCAAATAAAACGTGCCCTTCTTAACACTGTAGCCAAACAAAGTAGGTAACTTCTACTCTTAACATCAATATTCTTTTCCTTAAGTCTTGATGCATCTGTTGAAGACAAGTCACTGGGAAGGCTTGTGAATGATGACCACATCAAGCCTAACTGTAGGATAAAAGCTATTGATGTTGGTGGGATGCCACATCTTTGCCTGTTTGCCCATTAAGACATCGCCCCAGGTGAAGAAATACCTTACAATTACGGGGATTCAGACTGGCCTTGGCGCAGACAGGTACAATTTGTTTAATGTTGATAATAGTTGTTTTGGTCATTTTCAGATGAAACTGATCTCATTGTGTCTTGAGATTTGACCTATATCATGATTGTTTTAATTTTTTTCCGGTTTCCTTTTCCAGCAGAAAATGGCACCTGATGTCAGCGAGCAGCTGACACCTGATGTCAGGGACAGACCTCAGGTAGGGGCCAGTTTATAAAATACTACTTAATCTCTTAGAGATTGTAAGGTATTTGTTCTCAGTGTAGTACTCAGTGGGTTTCAGAGTATGTATTATTGTCCAGTGTTTCTCTTATGACAACCCAAGTAGTAATGTACTGTAAGGACAATGATCTGTGTTTGGAATGTCTCCTAAAGTACTGACAGACTTACATACTGGTGTTTTAACATTATACATAGATGAATGTCCCCAATTAGGTATGAGTAGCTTGTGTGTGTGTGTGTGTGAGTTTGAACGACCCCAAAAGTAATAATATAATAATAATAATAACAATAATAATAATAATAATTATTATTATTATTGTTATTATTATTATCTTTATATATAGAGCACTCTTCTTAATCCATATGACAAAGTGCTTCATAAAGGCATCAAAATGAAATTCATAAAATCATCACGTTTTAAAAGAAAACATATAGAAAACAATTTAGTGTCTAAAACCCAATGCATATCAAGATGCATATCACATGCTGTCCATTTCTTCTGATCCTCCTTGAGATGGTTCTGCTCCTTCATTGGAGTCCAGCTGTGTTTAATTAAACTGATTGGACTTGATTAGGAAAGGCACACACCTGTCTATATAAGACCTTACAGCTCACAGTGCATGTCAGAGCAAATGAGAATCGTGAGGTCGAAGGAACTGCCCAGGTGTGAAAAACTTGTTGCATCATTCCCAAGAAGACTCATGGCTGTACTAGCTCAGAAGGGTGCTTCTACTCAATACTGAGCAAAGGGTCTGAATACTTATGACCATGTGATATTTCAGTTTTTCTTTTTTAATAAATTTGCAAAAATTTCTACATTTCTGTTTTTTTTCTGTCGAGATGGGGTGCTGAGTGTACATTAATGAGAAATAAAATGAACTTTTTTGATTTTAGCAAATGGCTGCAATGAAACAGAGTGAAAAATGTAAAGGGGTCTGAATACTTTCCGGACCCACTGTATATAGATATATTCTTGTGTGCATAATAAAATAACGAGTGTGTGTGAGAGAAGGGTAAATACCTTGAGCTACACACTGAGGATCACAACAGGTTTCCTCCAGGTAAATCCACTGCATTTGCTACTTAAGAGATTTGATTATGAGGGTAAAAAGCCTGCATTAGTTTGTGACTAAGCTATCAATATAAAATGTATATCCTGGTATAAAGGAAACTAATAAATGTATGTTAGCTTAACTGGGTGGCTCACATATGTTAATTATACATGAAATATTCTGTCAAACAGATGATATGGCTGGCAATGAAGCGATAATGGAGAGATCTGTGAGGAGAAGACGAGTCCGTCCTCAACAGGATGCCGAACAACACATTAAACTGAAAACTGACAAGGCTGGTCTCACAGAGCATTTTATCAACCCATACAAAGGTAAGTTCTTACATTTTGCAAGTAGTGTTTGTGTCAGTTGTACACAGCCTATTAATAATAATAATGTTGAATTACACTATGTAAATTCAAAATTCATCATTGCTTCCTATGCGTATCTCATTTACACAAGGCTACTTTGTACTGGCAGTGTGGATTGGCTATTAACATTTTAAAGCTGGGTTAGACAACTTTTTAGAGCCATTTTGGTTATATTTAGTGAAAGTCTTTTACCTTGCAAAACATGGGAGTTGCTAGTCTACCACCGCCTCAATTAATTAGTTAGATTAGTTTAAGCCCAGTTCAGACCAAAGATTTGCGACGAGACGAAACGAAACCGTTTTAGAACGTTGCAGGTAAACGTTGCAGCAGTGTGAACTGGCCCGTTTCGTCTCGAATCAAACCGGCTGATGTTGTCGCCTGTGACTCAACTTGTCAAGTCTCCAGCAGCTGATTTTAGAATGTAAGTCATAGCCAATCAGCTCGTAGCAAAGTCTGCTGGTTGAAATGGCAGTTTGGGATGGAGGCTCAATGAGAGAGAGAGAGAGAGGGTTGAGCGAGTATACACTTAATAGGGAGAGGGAGCGCAGTAATCGAGAACAAAGCAGTGAATCAGGGAAATAAAACGATATTTAGATATTTTAGTTTCATCACTACTAGAAATGTAGCTGTAGCAAGTATCTCTTTGTCCTCATTTATATTTTATGATGCTACAAATTCTATACAGTTACGAAAAAAGCCTGAAAAGTCAGAAGTTTCATATACACAGCAACATAAACTTGCCTTTAGCTGACATTAATAATTAACGTGTATTTCTCTCGGTTTAACAGCATTAGCAAGTGATGGTGGCAGCACTGGCAAGCAAACACAAAAATATGTAATTTTAAAAAACACCAAAGTTAACCACTCACAAAGCTAACATTAGTAGCAAACTAACGTTGATAGCTTATGCAGCTGAGCTTAACATGTTTGCTAACTTGACGGACCTATCTGGGTGCGTTTTCAGCTTCCTGATAAAATTTGATGTGGTCGATCCAGCGCCCTTTATGTTCATATTACAGACGTTGTATTCGGTGATTATTTTGTTTAGGCTTTGCGTGAAGTTATTAAAGCCAGGCGATATGACAAATGGTAATAAAACTGCAGCAGCAGCAGCAGCAGCAGGTGATGTGCTCACCATGGTGTCACCTGTGGAGCGTGGCCGCTCGCGCACCAGAGGGAATGACATTCTGCTTGTGATGTTAATGCACCAAAAAGTACAAAAATAAAAAGATTGTGCACAAGTCCCAAATCTCAAGTCTGAGTCGAGTCTCAAGTCTTTGGGGGGCGAGTCCAAGTCAAGTCTCAAGTCACATTTGTGTGCAACTTAAAGTTATACTCTGTAAGATTTTCATCTATTTAATTGCCTTTTAAATTACTATCTATCAAAGAGTGAGTTAAAACAATGGTGATTGATCATATGACCCACTAATGAAAGCACTTCTACTTGCCTTTTTGCCAAGTTTTTCAATATCTGTGTCTGTGGCGACAGTCCCGGGCTAGATGTAATAGGCCGCCATGTTAGTGACGCTGCTGACAGCGGTTGGTCTGTCGGCCGAGATCGTCACTAACGGTTATGCTGCGTTCACTTGTAAACGGAAATTGGGAACTTCCAACTTCTGAGTCAGGCTTGTAGTAAGGGCAGAAGTGTAATAGGAACATGTGTGTATGGATTTAAGAGGGTAACATATAGACATAGGGGACGGACTGGAAGTAGAGAGGTGAATGTGTTTCAATAAAGTTTACAAAAGAGCAAAAAAAAAAAAAAGTCAACACATATTGACCGTGAACGTGACAAGATGGAGGGCTCTGAAAGAACAGGCTCGCCTGCAATTACATCTTACTGTCAAAGAGGCCGCTAGAAACAATGTATCTCAAATGTTATGGCGTACAAGTTTAAGTGCTACTCAAGTCCAAGTCTGAAACTCAAGTCCCCATCTCTGATAGGGTATTTTTATGTTACACTACTGTTGCACAGCTTTGCCTTAGCTTGCAAAGTATTAGGCTCCAATTTGAAAGATGGTAGACTGTGCTAGTGGATAAAAAATAGTAATTGGTGTTTTTTCTTACTTTAAAGGTCGAGGTGTGCTTGCTGTGGAGGTTTTCAACAAAGGAGATTTCGTGCTTGAATACCGTGGTAAACTTTTCAAACAGGATGGTCTTCTTACGAAGAACTACAATGACACAGAAGCAGTATTCCTGTTTGACTTCAAATGGAAAGGGGTTGGTGGTAAGTTATAATAAATATGCTTTTGTTGGCAGGTGTAATACATTACAATAGTTTTAGGAAATGAGCTTTGAATGGCCTGTTAACCTAAGGATATCCCAATTTCTAACAAACCATGCAAGAGACTCACCACCCCGGTAGTACCCTGTAAATGTATGTTGCTGCAAGCTACCTCAATTGTTTGCTCAGCTTTCAAATAAAACGTGCCCTTCTTAACACTGTAGCCAAACAAAGTAGGTAACTTCTACTCTTAACATCAATATTCTTTTCCTTAAGTCTTGATGCATCTGTTGAAGACAAGTCACTGGGAAGGCTTGTGAATGATGACCACATCAAGCCTAACTGTAGGATAAAAGCTATTGATGTTGGTGGGATGCCACATCTTTGCCTGTTTGCCCATTAAGACATCGCCCCAGGTGAAGAAATACCTTACAATTACGGGGATTCAGACTGGCCTTGGCGCAGACAGGTACAATTTGTTTAATGTTGATAATAGTTGTTTTGGTCATTTTCAGATGAAACTGATCTCATTGTGTCTTGAGATTTGACCTATATCATGATTGTTTTAATTTTTTTCCGGTTTCCTTTTCCAGCAGAAAATGGCACCTGATGTCAGCGAGCAGCTGACACCTGATGTCAGGGACAGACCTCAGGTAGGGGCCAGTTTATAAAATACTACTTAATCTCTTAGAGATTGTAAGGTATTTGTTCTCAGTGTAGTACTCAGTGGGTTTCAGAGTATGTATTATTGTCCAGTGTTTCTCTTATGACAACCCAAGTAGTAATGTACTGTAAGGACAATGATCTGTGTTTGGAATGTCTCCTAAAGTACTGACAGACTTACATACTGGTGTTTTAACATTATACATAGATGAATGTCCCCAATTAGGTATGAGTAGCTTGTGTGTGTGTGTGTGTGAGTTTGAACGACCCCAAAAGTAATAATATAATAATAATAATAACAATAATAATAATAATTATTATTATTATTATTGTTATTATTATTATCTTTATATATAGAGCACTCTTCTTAATCCATATGACAAAGTGCTTCATAAAGGCATCAAAATGAAATTCATAAAATCATCACGTTTTAAAAGAAAACATATAGAAAACAATTTAGTGTCTAAAACCCAATGCATATCAAGATGCATATCACATGCTGTCCATTTCTTCTGATCCTCCTTGAGATGGTTCTGCTCCTTCATTGGAGTCCAGCTGTGTTTAATTAAACTGATTGGACTTGATTAGGAAAGGCACACACCTGTCTATATAAGACCTTACAGCTCACAGTGCATGTCAGAGCAAATGAGAATCGTGAGGTCGAAGGAACTGCCCAGGTGTGAAAAACTTGTTGCATCATTCCCAAGAAGACTCATGGCTGTACTAGCTCAGAAGGGTGCTTCTACTCAATACTGAGCAAAGGGTCTGAATACTTATGACCATGTGATATTTCAGTTTTTCTTTTTTAATAAATTTGCAAAAATTTCTACATTTCTGTTTTTTTTCTGTCGAGATGGGGTGCTGAGTGTACATTAATGAGAAATAAAATGAACTTTTTTGATTTTAGCAAATGGCTGCAATGAAACAGAGTGAAAAATGTAAAGGGGTCTGAATACTTTCCGGACCCACTGTATATAGATATATTCTTGTGTGCATAATAAAATAACGAGTGTGTGTGAGAGAAGGGTAAATACCTTGAGCTACACACTGAGGATCACAACAGGTTTCCTCCAGGTAAATCCACTGCATTTGCTACTTAAGAGATTTGATTATGAGGGTAAAAAGCCTGCATTAGTTTGTGACTAAGCTATCAATATAAAATGTATATCCTGGTATAAAGGAAACTAATAAATGTATGTTAGCTTAACTGGGTGGCTCACATATGTTAATTATACATGAAATATTCTGTCAAACAGATGATATGGCTGGCAATGAAGCGATAATGGAGAGATCTGTGAGGAGAAGACGAGTCCGTCCTCAACAGGATGCCGAACAACACATTAAACTGAAAACTGACAAGGCTGGTCTCACAGAGCATTTTATCAACCCATACAAAGGTAAGTTCTTACATTTTGCAAGTAGTGTTTGTGTCAGTTGTACACAGCCTATTAATAATAATAATGTTGAATTACACTATGTAAATTCAAAATTCATCATTGCTTCCTATGCGTATCTCATTTACACAAGGCTACTTTGTACTGGCAGTGTGGATTGGCTATTAACATTTTAAAGCTGGGTTAGACAACTTTTTAGAGCCATTTTGGTTATATTTAGTGAAAGTCTTTTACCTTGCAAAACATGGGAGTTGCTAGTCTACCACCGCCTCAATTAATTAGTTAGATTAGTTTAAGCCCAGTTCAGACCAAAGATTTGCGACGAGACGAAACGAAACCGTTTTAGAACGTTGCAGGTAAACGTTGCAGCAGTGTGAACTGGCCCGTTTCGTCTCGAATCAAACCGGCTGATGTTGTCGCCTGTGACTCAACTTGTCAAGTCTCCAGCAGCTGATTTTAGAATGTAAGTCATAGCCAATCAGCTCGTAGCAAAGTCTGCTGGTTGAAATGGCAGTTTGGGATGGAGGCTCAATGAGAGAGAGAGAGAGAGGGTTGAGCGAGTATACACTTAATAGGGAGAGGGAGCGCAGTAATCGAGAACAAAGCAGTGAATCAGGGAAATAAAACGATATTTAGATATTTTAGTTTCATCACTACTAGAAATGTAGCTGTAGCAAGTATCTCTTTGTCCTCATTTATATTTTATGATGCTACAAATTCTATACAGTTACGAAAAAAGCCTGAAAAGTCAGAAGTTTCATATACACAGCAACATAAACTTGCCTTTAGCTGACATTAATAATTAACGTGTATTTCTCTCGGTTTAACAGCATTAGCAAGTGATGGTGGCAGCACTGGCAAGCAAACACAAAAATATGTAATTTTAAAAAACACCAAAGTTAACCACTCACAAAGCTAACATTAGTAGCAAACTAACGTTGATAGCTTATGCAGCTGAGCTTAACATGTTTGCTAACTTGACGGACCTATCTGGGTGCGTTTTCAGCTTCCTGATAAAATTTGATGTGGTCGATCCAGCGCCCTTTATGTTCATATTACAGACGTTGTATTCGGTGATTATTTTGTTTAGGCTTTGCGTGAAGTTATTAAAGCCAGGCGATATGACAAATGGTAATAAAACTGCAGCAGCAGCAGCAGCAGCAGGTGATGTGCTCACCATGGTGTCACCTGTGGAGCGTGGCCGCTCGCGCACCAGAGGGAATGACATTCTGCTTGTGATGTTAATGCACCAAAAAGTACAAAAATAAAAAGATTGTGCACAAGTCCCAAATCTCAAGTCTGAGTCGAGTCTCAAGTCTTTGGGGGGCGAGTCCAAGTCAAGTCTCAAGTCACATTTGTGTGCAACTTAAAGTTATACTCTGTAAGATTTTCATCTATTTAATTGCCTTTTAAATTACTATCTATCAAAGAGTGAGTTAAAACAATGGTGATTGATCATATGACCCACTAATGAAAGCACTTCTACTTGCCTTTTTGCCAAGTTTTTCAATATCTGTGTCTGTGGCGACAGTCCCGGGCTAGATGTAATAGGCCGCCATGTTAGTGACGCTGCTGACAGCGGTTGGTCTGTCGGCCGAGATCGTCACTAACGGTTATGCTGCGTTCACTTGTAAATGGAAATTGGGAACTTCCAACTTCTGAGTCAGGCTTGTAGTAAGGGCAGAAGTGTAATAGGAACATGTGTGTATGGATTTAAGAGGGTAACATATAGACATAGGGGACGGACTGGAAGTAGAGAGGTGAATGTGTTTCAATAAAGTTTACAAAAGAGCAAAAAAAAAAAAAAAGTCAACACATATTGACCGTGAACGTGACAAGATGGAGGGCTCTGAAAGAACAGGCTCGCCTGCAATTACATCTTACTGTCAAAGAGGCCGCTAGAAACAATGTATCTCAAATGTTACGGCGTACAAGTTTAAGTGCTACTCAAGTCCAAGTCTGAAACTCAAGTCCCCATCTCTGATAGGGTATTTTTATGTTACACTACTGTTGCACAGCTTTGCCTTAGCTTGCAAAGTATTAGGCTCCAATTTGAAAGATGGTAGACTGTGCTAGTGGATAAAAAATAGTAATTGGTGTTTTTTCTTACTTTAAAGGTCGAGGTGTGCTTGCTGTGGAGGTTTTCAACAAAGGAGATTTTGTGCTTGAATACCGTGGTAAACTTTTCAAACAGGATGGTCTTCTTACGAAGAACTACAATGACACAGAAGCAGTATTCCTGTTTGACTTCAAATGGAAAGGGGGATGTTGGTGGTAAGTTATAATAAATATGCTTTTGTTGGCAGGTGTAATACATTACAATAGTTTTAGGAAATGAGCTTTGAATGGCCTGTTAACCTAAGGATATCCCAATTTCTAACAAACCATGCAAGAGACTCACCACCCCGGTAGTACCCTGTAAATGTATGTTGCTGCAAGCTACCTCAATTGTTTGCTCAGCTTTCAAATAAAACGTGCCCTTCTTAACACTGTAGCCAAACAAAGTAGGTAACTTCTACTCTTAACATCAATATTCTTTTCCTTAAGTCTTGATGCATCTGTTGAAGACAAGTCACTGGGAAGGCTTGTGAATGATGACCACATCAAGCCTAACTGTAGGATAAAAGCTATTGATGTTGGTGGGATGCCACATCTTTGCCTGTTTGCCCATTAAGACATCGCCCCAGGTGAAGAAATACCTTACAATTACGGGGATTCAGACTGGCCTTGGCGCAGACAGGTACAATTTGTTTAATGTTGATAATAGTTGTTTTGGTCATTTTCAGATGAAACTGATCTCATTGTGTCTTGAGATTTGACCTATATCATGATTGTTTTAATTTTTTTCCGGTTTCCTTTTCCAGCAGAAAATGGCACCTGATGTCAGCGAGCAGCTGACACCTGATGTCAGGGACAGACCTCAGGTAGGGGCCAGTTTATAAAATACTACTTAATCTCTTAGAGATTGTAAGGTATTTGTTCTCAGTGTAGTACTCAGTGGGTTTCAGAGTATGTATTATTGTCCAGTGTTTCTCTTATGACAACCCAAGTAGTAATGTACTGTAAGGACAATGATCTGTGTTTGGAATGTCTCCTAAAGTACTGACAGACTTACATACTGGTGTTTTAACATTATACATAGATGAATGTCCCCAATTAGGTATGAGTAGCTTGTGTGTGTGTGTGTGTGAGTTTGAACGACCCCAAAAGTAATAATATAATAATAATAATAACAATAATAATAATAATAATTATTATTATTATTGTTATTATTATTATCTTTATATATAGAGCACTCTTCTTAATCCATATGACAAAGTGCTTCATAAAGGCATCAAAATGAAATTCATAAAATCATCACGTTTTAAAAGAAAACATATAGAAAACAATTTAGTGTCTAAAACCCAATGCATATCAAGATGCATATCACATGCTGTCCATTTCTTCTGATCCTCCTTGAGATGGTTCTGCTCCTTCATTGGAGTCCAGCTGTGTTTAATTAAACTGATTGGACTTGATTAGGAAAGGCACACACCTGTCTATATAAGACCTTACAGCTCACAGTGCATGTCAGAGCAAATGAGAATCGTGAGGTCGAAGGAACTGCCCAGGTGTGAAAAACTTGTTGCATCATTCCCAAGAAGACTCATGGCTGTACTAGCTCAGAAGGGTGCTTCTACTCAATACTGAGCAAAGGGTCTGAATACTTATGACCATGTGATATTTCAGTTTTTCTTTTTTAATAAATTTGCAAAAATTTCTACATTTCTGTTTTTTTTCTGTCGAGATGGGGTGCTGAGTGTACATTAATGAGAAATAAAATGAACTTTTTTGATTTTAGCAAATGGCTGCAATGAAACAGAGTGAAAAATGTAAAGGGGTCTGAATACTTTCCGGACCCACTGTATATAGATATATTCTTGTGTGCATAATAAAATAACGAGTGTGTGTGAGAGAAGGGTAAATACCTTGAGCTACACACTGAGGATCACAACAGGTTTCCTCCAGGTAAATCCACTGCATTTGCTACTTAAGAGATTTGATTATGAGGGTAAAAAGCCTGCATTAGTTTGTGACTAAGCTATCAATATAAAATGTATATCCTGGTATAAAGGAAACTAATAAATGTATGTTAGCTTAACTGGGTGGCTCACATATGTTAATTATACATGAAATATTCTGTCAAACAGATGATATGGCTGGCAATGAAGCGATAATGGAGAGATCTGTGAGGAGAAGACGAGTCCGTCCTCAACAGGATGCCGAACAACACATTAAACTGAAAACTGACAAGGCTGGTCTCACAGAGCATTTTATCAACCCATACAAAGGTAAGTTCTTACATTTTGCAAGTAGTGTTTGTGTCAGTTGTACACAGCCTATTAATAATAATAATGTTGAATTACACTATGTAAATTCAAAATTCATCATTGCTTCCTATGCGTATCTCATTTACACAAGGCTACTTTGTACTGGCAGTGTGGATTGGCTATTAACATTTTAAAGCTGGGTTAGACAACTTTTTAGAGCCATTTTGGTTATATTTAGTGAAAGTCTTTTACCTTGCAAAACATGGGAGTTGCTAGTCTACCACCGCCTCAATTAATTAGTTAGATTAGTTTAAGCCCAGTTCAGACCAAAGATTTGCGACGAGACGAAACGAAACCGTTTTAGAACGTTGCAGGTAAACGTTGCAGCAGTGTGAACTGGCCCGTTTCGTCTCGAATCAAACCGGCTGATGTTGTCGCCTGTGACTCAACTTGTCAAGTCTCCAGCAGCTGATTTTAGAATGTAAGTCATAGCCAATCAGCTCGTAGCAAAGTCTGCTGGTTGAAATGGCAGTTTGGGATGGAGGCTCAATGAGAGAGAGAGAGAGAGGGTTGAGCGAGTATACACTTAATAGGGAGAGGGAGCGCAGTAATCGAGAACAAAGCAGTGAATCAGGGAAATAAAACGATATTTAGATATTTTAGTTTCATCACTACTAGAAATGTAGCTGTAGCAAGTATCTCTTTGTCCTCATTTATATTTTATGATGCTACAAATTCTATACAGTTACGAAAAAAGCCTGAAAAGTCAGAAGTTTCATATACACAGCAACATAAACTTGCCTTTAGCTGACATTAATAATTAACGTGTATTTCTCTCGGTTTAACAGCATTAGCAAGTGATGGTGGCAGCACTGGCAAGCAAACACAAAAGTTAACCACTCACAAAGCTAACATTAGTAGCAAACTAACGTTGATAGCTTATGCAGCTGAGCTTAACATGTTTGCTAACTTGACGGACCTATCTGGGTGCGTTTTCAGCTTCCTGATAAAATTTGATGTGGTCGATCCAGCGCCCTTTATGTTCATATTACAGACGTTGTATTCGGTGATTATTTTGTTTAGGCTTTGCGTGAAGTTATTAAAGCCAGGCGATATGACAAATGGTAATAAAACTGCAGCAGCAGCAGCAGGTGATGTGCTCACCATGGTGTCACCTGTGGAGCGTGGCCGCTCGCGCACCAGAGGGAATGACATTCTGCTTGTGATGTTAATGCACCAAAAAGTACAAAAATAAAAAGATTGTGCACAAGTCCCAAATCTCAAGTCTGAGTCGAGTCTCAAGTCTTTGGGGGGCGAGTCCAAGTCAAGTCTCAAGTCACATTTGTGTGCAACTTAAAGTTATACTCTGTAAGATTTTCATCTATTTAATTGCCTTTTAAATTACTATCTATCAAAGAGTGAGTTAAAACAATGGTGATTGATCATATGACCCACTAATGAAAGCACTTCTACTTGCCTTTTTGCCAAGTTTTTCAATATCTGTGTCTGTGGCGACAGTCCCGGGCTAGATGTAATAGGCCGCCATGTTAGTGACGCTGCTGACAGCGGTTGGTCTGTCGGCCGAGATCGTCACTAACGGTTATGCTGCGTTCACTTGTAAATGGAAATTGGGAACTTCCAACTTCTGAGTCAGGCTTGTAGTAAGGGCAGAAGTGTAATAGGAACATGTGTGTATGGATTTAAGAGGGTAACATATAGACATAGGGGACGGACTGGAAGTAGAGAGGTGAATGTGTTTCAATAAAGTTTACAAAAGAGCAAAAAAAAAAAAAAAGTCAACACATATTGACCGTGAACGTGACAAGATGGAGGGCTCTGAAAGAACAGGCTCGCCTGC
Source organism: Labrus mixtus (assembly GCF_963584025.1). Taxonomy (NCBI): domain Eukaryota; kingdom Metazoa; phylum Chordata; class Actinopteri; order Labriformes; family Labridae; genus Labrus; species Labrus mixtus. The sequence goes on from NW_026870281.1 coordinate 34,024, forward strand.
AATTACATCTTACTGTCAAAGAGGCCGCTAGAAACAATGTATCTCAAATGTTACGGCGTACAAGTTTAAGTGCTACTCAAGTCCAAGTCTGAAACTCAAGTCCCCATCTCTGATAGGGTATTTTTATGTTACACTACTGTTGCACAGCTTTGCCTTAGCTTGCAAAGTATTAGGCTCCAATTTGAAAGATGGTAGACTGTGCTAGTGGATAAAAAATAGTAATTGGTGTTTTTTCTTACTTTAAAGGTCGAGGTGTGCTTGCTGTGGAGGTTTTCAACAAAGGAGATTTTGTGCTTGAATACCGTGGTAAACTTTTCAAACAGGATGGTCTTCTTACGAAGAACTACAATGACACAGAAGCAGTATTCCTGTTTGACTTCAAATGGAAAGGGGGATGTTGGTGGTAAGTTATAATAAATATGCTTTTGTTGGCAGGTGTAATACATTACAATAGTTTTAGGAAATGAGCTTTGAATGGCCTGTTAACTTAAGGATATCCCAATTTCTAACAAACCATGCAAGAGACTCACCACCCCGGTAGTACCCTGTAAATGTATATTGCTGCAAGCTACCTCAATTGTTTGCTCAGCTTTCAAATAAAACGTGCCCTTCTTAACACTGTAGCCAAACAAAGTAGGTAACTTCTACTCTTAACATCAATATTCTTTTCCTTAAGTCTTGATGCATCTGTTGAAGACAAGTCACTGGGAAGGCTTGTGAATGATGACCACATCAAGCCTAACTGTAGGATAAAAGCTATTGATGTTGGTGGGATGCCACATCTTTGCCTGTTTGCCCATTAAGACATCGCCCCAGGTGAAGAAATACCTTACAATTACGGGGATTCAGACTGGCCTTGGCGCAGACAGGTACAATTTGTTTAATGTTGATAATAGTTGTTTTGGTCATTTTCAGATGAAACTGATCTCATTGTGTCTTGAGATTTGACCTATATCATGATTGTTTTAATTTTTTTCCGGTTTCCTTTTCCAGCAGAAAATGGCACCTGATGTCAGCGAGCAGCTGACACCTGATGTCAGGGACAGACCTCAGGTAGGGGCCAGTTTATAAAATACTACTTAATCTCTTAGAGATTGTAAGGTATTTGTTCTCAGTGTAGTACTCAGTGGGTTTCAGAGTATGTATTATTGTCCAGTGTTTCTCTTATGACAACCCAAGTAGTAATGTACTGTAAGGACAATGATCTGTGTTTGGAATGTCTCCTAAAGTACTGACAGACTTACATACTGGTGTTTTAACATTATACATAGATGAATGTCCCCAATTAGGTATGAGTAGCTTGTGTGTGTGTGTGTGTGAGTTTGAACGACCCCAAAAGTAATAATATAATAATAATAATAACAATAATAATAATAATAATTATTATTATTATTGTTATTATTATTATCTTTATATATAGAGCACTCTTCTTAATCCATATGACAAAGTGCTTCATAAAGGCATCAAAATGAAATTCATAAAATCATCACGTTTTAAAAGAAAACATATAGAAAACAATTTAGTGTCTAAAACCCAATGCATATCAAGATGCATATCACATGCTGTCCATTTCTTCTGATCCTCCTTGAGATGGTTCTGCTCCTTCATTGGAGTCCAGCTGTGTTTAATTAAACTGATTGGACTTGATTAGGAAAGGCACACACCTGTCTATATAAGACCTTACAGCTCACAGTGCATGTCAGAGCAAATGAGAATCGTGAGGTCGAAGGAACTGCCCAGGTGTGAAAAACTTGTTGCATCATTCCCAAGAAGACTCATGGCTGTACTAGCTCAGAAGGGTGCTTCTACTCAATACTGAGCAAAGGGTCTGAATACTTATGACCATGTGATATTTCAGTTTTTCTTTTTTAATAAATTTGCAAAAATTTCTACATTTCTGTTTTTTTTCTGTCGAGATGGGGTGCTGAGTGTACATTAATGAGAAATAAAATGAACTTTTTTGATTTTAGCAAATGGCTGCAATGAAACAGAGTGAAAAATGTAAAGGGGTCTGAATACTTTCCGGACCCACTGTATATAGATATATTCTTGTGTGCATAATAAAATAACGAGTGTGTGTGAGAGAAGGGTAAATACCTTGAGCTACACACTGAGGATCACAACAGGTTTCCTCCAGGTAAATCCACTGCATTTGCTACTTAAGAGATTTGATTATGAGGGTAAAAAGCCTGCATTAGTTTGTGACTAAGCTATCAATATAAAATGTATATCCTGGTATAAAGGAAACTAATAAATGTATGTTAGCTTAACTGGGTGGCTCACATATGTTAATTATACATGAAATATTCTGTCAAACAGATGATATGGCTGGCAATGAAGCGATAATGGAGAGATCTGTGAGGAGAAGACGAGTCCGTCCTCAACAGGATGCCGAACAACACATTAAACTGAAAACTGACAAGGCTGGTCTCACAGAGCATTTTATCAACCCATACAAAGGTAAGTTCTTACATTTTGCAAGTAGTGTTTGTGTCAGTTGTACACAGCCTATTAATAATAATAATGTTGAATTACACTATGTAAATTCAAAATTCATCATTGCTTCCTATGCGTATCTCATTTACACAAGGCTACTTTGTACTGGCAGTGTGGATTGGCTATTAACATTTTAAAGCTGGGTTAGACAACTTTTTAGAGCCATTTTGGTTATATTTAGTGAAAGTCTTTTACCTTGCAAAACATGGGAGTTGCTAGTCTACCACCGCCTCAATTAATTAGTTAGATTAGTTTAAGCCCAGTTCAGACCAAAGATTTGCGACGAGACGAAACGAAACCGTTTTAGAACGTTGCAGGTAAACGTTGCAGCAGTGTGAACTGGCCCGTTTCGTCTCGAATCAAACCGGCTGATGTTGTCGCCTGTGACTCAACTTGTCAAGTCTCCAGCAGCTGATTTTAGAATGTAAGTCATAGCCAATCAGCTCGTAGCAAAGTCTGCTGGTTGAAATGGCAGTTTGGGATGGAGGCTCAATGAGAGAGAGAGAGAGAGGGTTGAGCGAGTATACACTTAATAGGGAGAGGGAGCGCAGTAATCGAGAACAAAGCAGTGAATCAGGGAAATAAAACGATATTTAGATATTTTAGTTTCATCACTACTAGAAATGTAGCTGTAGCAAGTATCTCTTTGTCCTCATTTATATTTTATGATGCTACAAATTCTATACAGTTACGAAAAAAGCCTGAAAAGTCAGAAGTTTCATATACACAGCAACATAAACTTGCCTTTAGCTGACATTAATAATTAACGTGTATTTCTCTCGGTTTAACAGCATTAGCAAGTGATGGTGGCAGCACTGGCAAGCAAACACAAAAGTTAACCACTCACAAAGCTAACATTAGTAGCAAACTAACGTTGATAGCTTATGCAGCTGAGCTTAACATGTTTGCTAACTTGACGGACCTATCTGGGTGCGTTTTCAGCTTCCTGATAAAATTTGATGTGGTCGATCCAGCGCCCTTTATGTTCATATTACAGACGTTGTATTCGGTGATTATTTTGTTTAGGCTTTGCGTGAAGTTATTAAAGCCAGGCGATATGACAAATGGTAATAAAACTGCAGCAGCAGCAGCAGGTGATGTGCTCACCATGGTGTCACCTGTGGAGCGTGGCCGCTCGCGCACCAGAGGGAATGACATTCTGCTTGTGATGTTAATGCACCAAAAAGTACAAAAATAAAAAGATTGTGCACAAGTCCCAAATCTCAAGTCTGAGTCGAGTCTCAAGTCTTTGGGGGGCGAGTCCAAGTCAAGTCTCAAGTCACATTTGTGTGCAACTTAAAGTTATACTCTGTAAGATTTTCATCTATTTAATTGCCTTTTAAATTACTATCTATCAAAGAGTGAGTTAAAACAATGGTGATTGATCATATGACCCACTAATGAAAGCACTTCTACTTGCCTTTTTGCCAAGTTTTTCAATATCTGTGTCTGTGGCGACAGTCCCGGGCTAGATGTAATAGGCCGCCATGTTAGTGACGCTGCTGACAGCGGTTGGTCTGTCGGCCGAGATCGTCACTAACGGTTATGCTGCGTTCACTTGTAAATGGAAATTGGGAACTTCCAACTTCTGAGTCAGGCTTGTAGTAAGGGCAGAAGTGTAATAGGAACATGTGTGTATGGATTTAAGAGGGTAACATATAGACATAGGGGACGGACTGGAAGTAGAGAGGTGAATGTGTTTCAATAAAGTTTACAAAAGAGCAAAAAAAAAAAAAAAGTCAACACATATTGACCGTGAACGTGACAAGATGGAGGGCTCTGAAAGAACAGGCTCGCCTGCAATTACATCTTACTGTCAAAGAGGCCGCTAGAAACAATGTATCTCAAATGTTACGGCGTACAAGTTTAAGTGCTACTCAAGTCCAAGTCTGAAACTCAAGTCCCCATCTCTGATAGGGTATTTTTATGTTACACTACTGTTGCACAGCTTTGCCTTAGCTTGCAAAGTATTAGGCTCCAATTTGAAAGATGGTAGACTGTGCTAGTGGATAAAAAATAGTAATTGGTGTTTTTTCTTACTTTAAAGGTCGAGGTGTGCTTGCTGTGGAGGTTTTCAACAAAGGAGATTTTGTGCTTGAATACCGTGGTAAACTTTTCAAACAGGATGGTCTTCTTACGAAGAACTACAATGACACAGAAGCAGTATTCCTGTTTGACTTCAAATGGAAAGGGGGATGTTGGTGGTAAGTTATAATAAATATGCTTTTGTTGGCAGGTGTAATACATTACAATAGTTTTAGGAAATGAGCTTTGAATGGCCTGTTAACTTAAGGATATCCCAATTTCTAACAAACCATGCAAGAGACTCACCACCCCGGTAGTACCCTGTAAATGTATATTGCTGCAAGCTACCTCAATTGTTTGCTCAGCTTTCAAATAAAACGTGCCCTTCTTAACACTGTAGCCAAACAAAGTAGGTAACTTCTACTCTTAACATCAATATTCTTTTCCTTAAGTCTTGATGCATCTGTTGAAGACAAGTCACTGGGAAGGCTTGTGAATGATGACCACATCAAGCCTAACTGTAGGATAAAAGCTATTGATGTTGGTGGGATGCCACATCTTTGCCTGTTTGCCCATTAAGACATCGCCCCAGGTGAAGAAATACCTTACAATTACGGGGATTCAGACTGGCCTTGGCGCAGACAGGTACAATTTGTTTAATGTTGATAATAGTTGTTTTGGTCATTTTCAGATGAAACTGATCTCATTGTGTCTTGAGATTTGACCTATATCATGATTGTTTTAATTTTTTTCCGGTTTCCTTTTCCAGCAGAAAATGGCACCTGATGTCAGCGAGCAGCTGACACCTGATGTCAGGGACAGACCTCAGGTAGGGGCCAGTTTATAAAATACTACTTAATCTCTTAGAGATTGTAAGGTATTTGTTCTCAGTGTAGTACTCAGTGGGTTTCAGAGTATGTATTATTGTCCAGTGTTTCTCTTATGACAACCCAAGTAGTAATGTACTGTAAGGACAATGATCTGTGTTTGGAATGTCTCCTAAAGTACTGACAGACTTACATACTGGTGTTTTAACATTATACATAGATGAATGTCCCCAATTAGGTATGAGTAGCTTGTGTGTGTGTGTGTGTGAGTTTGAACGACCCCAAAAGTAATAATATAATAATAATAATAACAATAATAATAATAATAATTATTATTATTATTGTTATTATTATTATCTTTATATATAGAGCACTCTTCTTAATCCATATGACAAAGTGCTTCATAAAGGCATCAAAATGAAATTCATAAAATCATCACGTTTTAAAAGAAAACATATAGAAAACAATTTAGTGTCTAAAACCCAATGCATATCAAGATGCATATCACATGCTGTCCATTTCTTCTGATCCTCCTTGAGATGGTTCTGCTCCTTCATTGGAGTCCAGCTGTGTTTAATTAAACTGATTGGACTTGATTAGGAAAGGCACACACCTGTCTATATAAGACCTTACAGCTCACAGTGCATGTCAGAGCAAATGAGAATCGTGAGGTCGAAGGAACTGCCCAGGTGTGAAAAACTTGTTGCATCATTCCCAAGAAGACTCATGGCTGTACTAGCTCAGAAGGGTGCTTCTACTCAATACTGAGCAAAGGGTCTGAATACTTATGACCATGTGATATTTCAGTTTTTCTTTTTTAATAAATTTGCAAAAATTTCTACATTTCTGTTTTTTTTCTGTCGAGATGGGGTGCTGAGTGTACATTAATGAGAAATAAAATGAACTTTTTTGATTTTAGCAAATGGCTGCAATGAAACAGAGTGAAAAATGTAAAGGGGTCTGAATACTTTCCGGACCCACTGTATATAGATATATTCTTGTGTGCATAATAAAATAACGAGTGTGTGTGAGAGAAGGGTAAATACCTTGAGCTACACACTGAGGATCACAACAGGTTTCCTCCAGGTAAATCCACTGCATTTGCTACTTAAGAGATTTGATTATGAGGGTAAAAAGCCTGCATTAGTTTGTGACTAAGCTATCAATATAAAATGTATATCCTGGTATAAAGGAAACTAATAAATGTATGTTAGCTTAACTGGGTGGCTCACATATGTTAATTATACATGAAATATTCTGTCAAACAGATGATATGGCTGGCAATGAAGCGATAATGGAGAGATCTGTGAGGAGAAGACGAGTCCGTCCTCAACAGGATGCCGAACAACACATTAAACTGAAAACTGACAAGGCTGGTCTCACAGAGCATTTTATCAACCCATACAAAGGTAAGTTCTTACATTTTGCAAGTAGTGTTTGTGTCAGTTGTACACAGCCTATTAATAATAATAATGTTGAATTACACTATGTAAATTCAAAATTCATCATTGCTTCCTATGCGTATCTCATTTACACAAGGCTACTTTGTACTGGCAGTGTGGATTGGCTATTAACATTTTAAAGCTGGGTTAGACAACTTTTTAGAGCCATTTTGGTTATATTTAGTGAAAGTCTTTTACCTTGCAAAACATGGGAGTTGCTAGTCTACCACCGCCTCAATTAATTAGTTAGATTAGTTTAAGCCCAGTTCAGACCAAAGATTTGCGACGAGACGAAACGAAACCGTTTTAGAACGTTGCAGGTAAACGTTGCAGCAGTGTGAACTGGCCCGTTTCGTCTCGAATCAAACCGGCTGATGTTGTCGCCTGTGACTCAACTTGTCAAGTCTCCAGCAGCTGATTTTAGAATGTAAGTCATAGCCAATCAGCTCGTAGCAAAGTCTGCTGGTTGAAATGGCAGTTTGGGATGGAGGCTCAATGAGAGAGAGAGAGAGAGGGTTGAGCGAGTATACACTTAATAGGGAGAGGGAGCGCAGTAATCGAGAACAAAGCAGTGAATCAGGGAAATAAAACGATATTTAGATATTTTAGTTTCATCACTACTAGAAATGTAGCTGTAGCAAGTATCTCTTTGTCCTCATTTATATTTTATGATGCTACAAATTCTATACAGTTACGAAAAAAGCCTGAAAAGTCAGAAGTTTCATATACACAGCAACATAAACTTGCCTTTAGCTGACATTAATAATTAACGTGTATTTCTCTCGGTTTAACAGCATTAGCAAGTGATGGTGGCAGCACTGGCAAGCAAACACAAAAATATGTAATTTTAAAAAACACCAAAGTTAACCACTCACAAAGCTAACATTAGTAGCAAACTAACGTTGATAGCTTATGCAGCTGAGCTTAACATGTTTGCTAACTTGACGGACCTATCTGGGTGCGTTTTCAGCTTCCTGATAAAATTTGATGTGGTCGATCCACATATTACATATTACAGACGTTGTATTCGGTGATTATTTTGTTTAGGCTTTGCGTGAAGTTATTAAAGCCAGGCGATATGACAAATGGTAATAAAACTGCAGCAGCAGCAGCAGCAGCAGGTGATGTGCTCACCATGGTGTCACCTGTGGAGCGTGGCTGCTCGCGCACCAGAGGGAATGACATTCTGCTTGTGATGTTAATGCACCAAAAAGTACAAAAATAAAAAGATTGTGCACAAGTCCCAAATCTCAAGTCTGAGTCGAGTCTCAAGTCTTTGGGGGGCGAGTCCAAGTCAAGTCTCAAGTCACATTTGTGTGCAACTTAAAGTTATACTCTGTAAGATTTTCATCTATTTAATTGCCTTTTAAGTTACTATCTATCAAAGAGTGAGTTAAAACAATGGTGATTGATCATATGACCCACTAATGAAAGCACTTCTACTTGCCTTTTTGCCAAGTTTTTCAATATCTGTGTCTGTGGCGACAGTCCCGGGCTAGATGTAATAGGCCGCCATGTTAGTGACGCTGCTGACAGCGGTTGGTCTGTCGGCCGAGATCGTCACTAACGGTTATGCTGCGTTCACTTGTAAACGGAAATTGGGAACTTCCAACTTCTGAGTCAGGCTTGTAGTAAGGGCAGAAGTGTAATAGGAACATGTGTGTATGGATTTAAGAGGGTAACATATAGACATAGGGGACGGACTGGAAGTAGAGAGGTGAATGTGTTTCAATAAAGTTTACAAAAGAGCAAAAAAAAAAAAAAGTCAACACATATTGACCGTGAACGTGACAAGATGGAGGGCTCTGAAAGAACAGGCTCGCCTGCAATTACATCTTACTGTCAAAGAGGCCGCTAGAAACAATGTATCTCAAATGTTACGGCGTACAAGTTTAAGTGCTACTCAAGTCCAAGTCTGAAACTCAAGTCCCCATCTCTGATAGGGTATTTTTATGTTACACTACTGTTGCACAGCTTTGCCTTAGCTTGCAAAGTATTAGGCTCCAATTTGAAAGATGGTAGACTGTGCTAGTGGATAAAAAATAGTAATTGGTGTTTTTTCTTACTTTAAAGGTCGAGGTGTGCTTGCTGTGGAGGTTTTCAACAAAGGAGATTTCGTGCTTGAATACCGTGGTAAACTTTTCAAACAGGATGGTCTTCTTACGAAGAACTACAATGACACAGAAGCAGTATTCCTGTTTGACTTCAAATGGAAAGGGGGATGTTGGTGGTAAGTTATAATAAATATGCTTTTGTTGGCAGGTGTAATACATTACAATAGTTTTAGGAAATGAGCTTTGAATGGCCTGTTAACCTAAGGATATCCCAATTTCTAACAAACCATGCAAGAGACTCACCACCCCGGTAGTACCCTGTAAATGTATATTGCTGCAAGCTACCTCAATTGTTTGCTCAGCTTTCAAATAAAACGTGCCCTTCTTAACACTGTAGCCAAACAAAGTAGGTAACTTCTACTCTTAACATCAATATTCTTTTCCTTAAGTCTTGATGCATCTGTTGAAGACAAGTCACTGGGAAGGCTTGTGAATGATGACCACATCAAGCCTAACTGTAGGATAAAAGCTATTGATGTTGGTGGGATGCCACATCTTTGCCTGTTTGCCCTAAGAGACATCGCCCCAGGTGAAGAAATAACTTACAATTACGGGGATTCAGACTGGCCTTGGCGCAGACAGGTACAATTTGTTTAATGTTGATAATAGTTGTTTTGGTCATTTTCAGATGAAACTGATCTCATTGTGTCTTGAGATTTGACCTATATCATGATTGTTTTAATTTTTTTCCGGTTTCCTTTTCCAGCAGAAAATGGCACCTGATGTCAGCGAGCAGCTGACACCTGATGTCAGGGACAGACCTCAGGTAGGGGCCAGTTTATAAAATACTACTTAATCTCTTAGAGATTGTAAGGTATTTGTTCTCAGTGTAGTACTCAGTGGGTTTCAGAGTATGTATTATTGTCCAGTGTTTCTCTTATGACAACCCAAGTAGTAATGTACTGTAAGGACAATGATCTGTGTTTGGAATGTCTCCTAAAGTACTGACAGACTTACATACTGGTGTTTTAACATTATACATAGATGAATGTCCCCAATTAGGTATGAGTAGCTTGTGTGTGTGTGTGAGTTTGAACGACCCCAAAAGTAATAATATAATAATAATAATAACAATAATAATAATAATTATTATTATTATTATTGTTATTATTATTATCTTTATATATAGAGCACTCTTCTTAATCCATATGACAAAGTGCTTCATAAAGGCATCAAAATGAAATTCATAAAATCATCACGTTTTCAAAGAAAACATATAGAAAACAATTTAGTGTCTAAAACCCAATGCATATCAAGAAAATAAAAAACTGTTCAAATGAAATTAAAACTCAAGACCTGAGTGACATCATAACAGAGAGATGTAAAGATGAGTGACATCATAACAGAGAGAAGTAAAGACCTGAGTGACATCATAACAGAGAAGTAAAGACCTGAGTGACATCATAACAGAGATAAGTAAAGACCTGAGTGACATCATAACAGAGTGAAGTAAAGACCTGAGTGACATCATAACAGAGAAAAGTAAAGAGGAGTGACATCATAACAGAGAAGTAAAGACCTGAGTGACATCATAACAGAGAGATGTAAAGATGAGTGACATCATAACAGAGAGAAGTAAAGACCTGAGTGACATCATAACAGAGAGAAGTAAAGACCTGAGTGACATCATAACAGAGAGAAGTGAAGAGGAGTGACATCATAAGAGAGTGAAGTTAAGACCTGAGTGACATCATGACAGAGAGAAGTAAAGACCTGAGTGACATCATAACAGAGAAAAGTAAAGAGGAGTGACATCATAACAGAGAAGTAAAGACCTGAGTGAAATCATAACAGAGATGTAAAGAGGAGTGACATCATAACAGAGAGAAATAAAGACCTGAGTGACATCATAACAGAGAAGTAAAGACCTGAGTGATATCATAACAGAGAAAAGTATAGAGGAGTGACATCATAACAGAGAGAAGTAAAGACCTGAGTGACATCATGACAGAGAGAAGTAAAGAGGAGTGACATCATAACAGAGAGAAGTAAGGAGGAGTGACATCATAACAGAGAAGTAAAGACCTGAGTGATATCATAACAGAGAAAAGTATAGAGGAGTGACATTATAACAGAGAGAAGTAAAGACCTGAGTGACATCATGACAGAGAGAAGTAAAGAGGAGTGACATCATAACAGAGAGAAGTAAGGAGGAGTGACATCATAACTCCTGTCACTCCTCCTTACTTCTCTCTGTTATGATGTCACTCAGGTCTTTACTTCTCTCTGTTATGATGTCACTCCTCTTTACTTCTCTCTGTTATGATGTCACTCAGGTCTTTACTTCACTCTGTTATGATGTCACTCCTCTTTACTTCTCTGTTATGATGTCAGTCAGGTCTTTACTTCTCTCTGTTATGATGTCACTCCTCTTTACTTCTCTCTGTTATGATGTCACTCAGGTCTTTACTTCTCTCTGTTATGATGTCACTCAGGTCTTTACTTCTCTCTGTTATGATGTCACTCCTCTTTACTTCTCTCTGTTATGATGTCACTCACGTCTTTACTTCACTCTGTTATGATGTCACTCAGGTCTTTACTTCTCTCTGTTATGATGTCACTCAGGTCTTTACTTCTCTCTGTTATGATGTCACTCAGGTCTTTACTTCTCTCTATCATGATGTCACTCATGTCTTTATTTCACTCTGTTATGATGTCACTCAGGTCTTTATTTCACTCTGTTATGAAGTCACTCAGGTCTTTGTTTCACTCTGTTATGATGTCACTCAGGTCTTTATTTCTCTGTTATGATGTCACTCCTATTTACTTCTCTCTGTTATGATGTCACTCAGGTCTTTACTTCTATCTATCATGATGTCACTCAGGTCTTTACTTCTCTCTGTTATGATGTCACTCCTCTTTACTTCTCTCTGTTATGATGTCACTCAGGTCTTTACTTCACTCTGTTATGATGTCACTCCTCTTTACTTCTCTCTGTTATGATGTCACTCAGGTCTTTACTTCTCTCTGTTATGATGTCACTCAGGTCTTTACTTCTCTCTATCATGATGTCACTCATGTCTTTATTTCACTCTGTTATGATGTCACTCAGGTCTTTATTTCACTCTGTTATGAAGTCACTCAGGTCTTTGTTTCACTCTGTTATGATGTCACTCAGGTCTTTATTTCTCTGTTATGATGTCACTCCTATTTACTTCTCTCTGTTATGATGTCACTCAGGTCTTTACTTCTATCTATCATGATGTCACTCAGGTCTTTACTTCTCTCTGTTATGAAGTCACTCAGGTCTTTATTTCACTCTGTTATGATGTCACTCAGGTCTTTATTTCACTCTGTTATGAAGTCACTCAGGTCTTTATTTCACTCTATCATGAAGTCACTCAGGTCTTTATTTCTCTCTGTTATGATGTCACTCCTCTTTACTTCTCTCTGTTATGATGTCACTCAGGTCTTTACTTCTATCTATCATGATGTCACTCAGGTCTTTATTTCACTCTGTTATGAAGTCACTCAGGTCTTTATTTCACTCTATCATGAAGTCACTCAGGTCTTTATTTCTCTCTGTTATGATGTCACTCCTATTTACTTCTCTCTGTTATGATGTCACTCAGGTATTTACTTCTATCTATCATGATGTCACTCAGGTCTTTACTTCTCTCTATTATGATGTCACTCAGATCTTTACTTCTCTCTCTCATGATGTCACTCAGGTCTTTACTTCTCTCTCTCATGAAGTCACTCAGGTCTTTATTTCTCTCTGTTATGATATCACTCCTCTTTACTTCTGTCTGTTATGATGTCACTCCTCTTTATTTCTCTCTGTTATGATGTCACTCAGGTCTTTCCTTCTCTCTATTATGATGTCACTCCTCTTTACTTATCTCTGTTATGATGTCACTCCTCTTTATTTCTCTCTGTTATGATGTCACTCAGGTCTTTACTTCTCTCTGTTATGATGTAAATCCTCTTTACTTCTCTCTGTTTTGATGATACTCAGGTCTTTACTTCTCTCTGTTATGATGTCACTCCTCTTTACTTCTCTCTGTTATGATGTCACTCAGATATTTACTTCTCTCTTTTATGATGTCACTCCTCTTTACTTCTCTCTGTGATGATGTCACTCCTCTTTACTTTTCTCTGTTATGATGTCACTCAGGTCTTCTCTCTGTTATGATGTCACTCAGGTCTTTACTTCACTCTGTTATGACTTCACTCCTCTTTACTTCTCTCTGTTATGATGTCACTCAGGTCTTTACTTCACTCTGTTATGATGTCACTCAGGTCTTTACTTCACTCTGTTATGATGTCACTCCTATTTACTTCTCTCTGTTATGATGTCACTCCTCTTTACTTCTCTCTGTCATGATGTCACTCAGGTCTTTACTTCTCTCTGTTATGATGTCACTCTATACTTTTCTCTGTTATGATATCACTCAGGTCTTTACTTCTCTGTTATGATGTCACTCAGGTCTTTACTTCTCTCTGTGATGATGTCACTAAGGTCTTTATTTCTCTCTGTCATGATGTCACTCAGGTCTTTACTTCTCTCTTTTATGATGTCACTCCTCTTCATTTCTCTCTGTTATGATGTCACTCCTATTTACTTCTCTCTGTTATGATGTCACTCCTATTTACTTCTCTCTGTTATGATGTCACTCAGGTCTTTATTTCTCTTTGTTATGATGTCACTCAGGTCTTTATTTCTCTCTGTTATGATGTCACTCAGGTCTTTCCTTCTCTCTGTTATGATGTCACTCCTCTTTACTTCTCTCTGTTATGATGTCACTCCTCTTTATTTCTCTCTGTTTTGATGATACTCAGGTCTTTACTTCTCTCTGTTATGATGTCACTCCTCTTTACTTCTCTCTGTTATGATGTCACTCAGATATTTACTTCTCTCTGTTATGATGTCACTCCTCTTTACTTCTCTCTGTGATGATGTCACTCCTCTTTACTTTTCTCTGTTATGATGTCACTCAGGTCTTTACTTCTCTCTGTTATGATGTCACTCCTCTTCATTTCTCTCTGTTATGATGTCACTCCTATTTACTTCTCTCTGTTATGATGTCAGTCCTATTTACTTCTCTCTGTTATGATGTCACTCAGGTCTTTACTTCTCTTTGTTATGATGTCACTCCTCTTTACTTCTCTCTGTTATGATGTCACTCAGGTCTTTACGTTTCTTTGTTATGATGTCACTCAGGTCTTTACTTCTCTCTGTTATGATGTCACTCAGGTCTTTACTTCTCTCTGTTATGATGTCACTCAGGTCTTTACTTCTCTCTGTTATGATGTCACTCCTCTTCACTTCTCTCTGTTATGATGTCACTCAGGTCTTTACTTTTCTCTGTTATGATGTCACTCCTCTTTACTTCTCTCTGTTATGATGTCACTCCTCTTTATTTCTCTCTGTTATGATGTCACTCAGGTCTTTACTTCTCTCTGTTATGATGTAAATCCTCTTTACTTCACTCTGTTATGATGTCACTCAGGTCTTTACTTCTCTCTGTTATGATGTCACTCCTCTTCATTTCTCTCTGTTATGATGTCACTCCTATTTACTTCTCTCTGTTATGATGTCACTCCTATTTATTTCTCTCTGTTATGATGTCACTCAGGTCTTTACTTCTCTCTGTTATGATGTCACTCCTCTTTATTTCTCTCTATTATGATGTCACTCAGGTCTTTATTTCTCTTTGTTATGATGTCACTCAGGTCTTTACTTCTCTCTGTTATGATGTCACTCAGGTCTTTACTTCTCTGTTATGATGTCACTCAGGTCTTTACTTCTCTCTGTGATGATGTCACTAAGGTCTTTATTTCTCTCTGTCATGATGTCACTCGGGTCTTTACTTCTCTCTTTTATGATGTCACTCCTCTTCATTTCTCTCTGTTATGATGTCACTCCTATTTTCTTCTCTCTGTTATGATGTCACTCCTATTTACTTCTCTCTGTTATGATGTCACTCAGGTCTTTATTTCTCTTTGTTATGATGTCGCTCAGGTCTTTACTTCTCTCTGTTATGATGTCACTCAGGTCTTTACTTCTCTCTGTTATGATGTCACTCCTCTTCATTTCTCTCTGTTATGATGTCACTCCTATTTACTTCTCTCTGTTATGATGTCACTCCTATTTACTTCTCTCTGTTATGATGTCACTCCTATTTACTTCTCTCTGTTATGATGTCACTCAGGTCTTTATTTCTCTTTGTTATGATGTCACTCAGGTCTTTACTTCTCTCTGTTATGATGTCACTCAGGTCTTTACTTCTCTTTGTTATGATGTCACTCCTCTTTACTTCTCTCTGTTATGATGTCACTCAGGTCTTTACGTTTCTTTGTTATGATGTCACTCCTCTTTACTTCTCTCTGTTATGATGTCACTCAGGTCTTTACTTCTCTCTGTTATGATGTCACTCAGGTCTTTACTTCTCTCTGTTATGATGTCACTCCTCTTCACTTCTCTCTGTTATGATGTCACTCAGGTCTTTACTTTTCTCTGTTATGATGTCACTCCTCTTTACTTCTCTCTGTTATGATGTCACTCCTCTTTATTTCTCTCTGTTATGATGTCACTCAGGTCTTTACTTCTCTCTGTTATGATGTAAATCCTCTTTACTTCACTCTGTTATGATGTCACTCAGGTCTTTACTTCTCTCTGTTATGATGTCACTCCTCTTCATTTCTCTCTGTTATGATGTCACTCCTATTTACTTCTCTCTGTTATGATGTCACTCCTATTTATTTCTCTCTGTTATGATGTCACTCCTCTTTATTTCTCTCTATTATGATGTCACTCAGGTCTTTATTTCTCTTTGTTATGATGTCACTCAGGTCTTTACTTCTCTCTGTTATGATGTCACTCAGGTCTTTATTTCTCTTTGTTATGATGTCACTCAGGTCTTTACTTTTCTCTGTTATGATGTCACTCAGGTCTTTACTTCTCTCTGTTATGATGTCACTCAGGTCTTTACTTTTCTCTGTTATGATGTCACTCAGGTCTTTACTTCTCTCTGTTATGATGTCACTCCTCTTCACTTCTCTCTGTTATGATGTCACTCAGGTCTTTACTTCACTCTGTCATGATGTCACTCAGGTCTTTACTTCTCTCTGTTATGATGTCACTCCTCTATACTTTTCTCTGTTATGATATCACTCAGGTCTTTACTTCTCTGTTATGATGTCACTCAGGTCTTTACTTCTCTCTGTGATGATGTCACTAAGGTCTTTATTTCTCTCTGTCATGATGTCACTCGGGTCTTTACTTCTCTCTTTTATGATGTCACTCCTCTTCATTTCTCTCTGTTATGAAGTCACTCCTATTTTCTTCTCTCTGTTATGATGTCACTCCTATTTACTTCTCTCTGTTATGATGTCACTCAGGTCTTTATTTCTCTTTGTTATGATGTCGCTCAGGTCTTTACTTCTCTCTGTTATGATGTCACTCAGGTCTTTACTTCTCTCTGTTATGATGTCACTCCTCTTCATTTCTCTCTGTTATGATGTCACTCCTATTTACTTCTCTCTGTTATGATGTCACTCCTATTTACTTCTCTCTGTTATGATGTCACTCCTATTTACTTCTCTCTGTTATGATGTCACTCAGGTCTTTATTTCTCTTTGTTATGATGTCACTCAGGTCTTTACTTCTCTCTGTTATGATGTCACTCAGGTCTTTACTTCTCTTTGTTATGATGTCACTCCTCTTTACTTCTCTCTGTTATGATGTCACTCAGGTCTTTACGTTTCTTTGTTATGATGTCACTCCTCTTTACTTCTCTCTGTTATGATGTCACTCAGGTCTTTACTTCTCTCTGTTATGATGTCACTCAGGTCTTTACTTCTCTCTGTTATGATGTCACTCCTCTTCACTTCTCTCTGTTATGATGTCACTCAGGTCTTTACTTTTCTCTGTTATGATGTCACTCCTCTTTACTTCTCTCTGTTATGATGTCACTCCTCTTTATTTCTCTCTGTTATGATGTCACTCAGGTCTTTACTTCTCTCTGTTATGATGTAAATCCTCTTTACTTCACTCTGTTATGATGTCACTCAGGTCTTTACTTCTCTCTGTTATGATGTCACTCCTCTTCATTTCTCTCTGTTATGATGTCACTCCTATTTACTTCTCTCTGTTATGATGTCACTCCTATTTATTTCTCTCTGTTATGATGTCACTCAGGTCTTTACTTCTCTCTGTTATGATGTCACTCCTCTTTATTTCTCTCTATTATGATGTCACTCAGGTCTTTATTTCTCTTTGTTATGATGTCACTCAGGTCTTTACTTCTCTCTGTTATGATGTCACTCAGGTCTTTATTTCTCTTTGTTATGATGTCACTCAGGTCTTTACTTTTCTCTGTTATGATGTCGCTCAGGTCTTTACTTCTCTCTGTTATGATGTCACTCAGGTCTTTACTTCTCTCTGTTATGATGTCACTCCTCTTCATTTCTCTCTGTTATGATGTCACTCCTATTTACTTCTCTCTGTTATGATGTCACTCCTATTTACTTCTCTCTGTTATGATGTCACTCCTATTTACTTCTCTCTGTTATGATGTCACTCAGGTCTTTATTTCTCTTTGTTATGATGTCACTCAGGTCTTTACTTCTCTCTGTTATGATGTCACTCAGGTCTTTACTTCTCTTTGTTATGATGTCACTCCTCTTTACTTCTCTCTGTTATGATGTCACTCAGGTCTTTACTTCTCTCTGTTATGATGTCACTCAGGTCTTTACTTCTCTCTGTTATGATGTCACTCCTCTTCACTTCTCTCTGTTATGATGTCACTCCTCTTTATTTCTCTCTGTTATGATGTCACTCAGGTCTTTACTTCTCTCTGTTATGATGTCACTCCTCTTCATTTCTCTCTGTTATGATGTCACTCCTATTTACTTCTCTCTGTTATGATGTCACTCCTATTTACTTCTCTCTGTTATGATGTCACTCCTATTTACTTCTCTCTGTTATGATGTCACTCAGGTCTTTATTTCTCTTTGTTATGATGTCACTCAGGTCTTTACTTCTCTCTGTTATGATGTCACTCAGGTCTTTACTTCTCTTTGTTATGATGTCACTCCTCTTTACTTCTCTCTGTTATGATGTCACTCAGGTCTTTACGTTTCTTTGTTATGATGTCACTCCTCTTTACTTCTCTCTGTTATGATGTCACTCAGGTCTTTACTTCTCTCTGTTATGATGTCACTCAGGTCTTTACTTCTCTCTGTTATGATGTCACTCCTCTTCACTTCTCTCTGTTATGATGTCACTCAGGTCTTTACTTTTCTCTGTTATGATGTCACTCCTCTTTACTTCTCTCTGTTATGATGTCACTCCTCTTTATTTCTCTCTGTTATGATGTCACTCAGGTCTTTACTTCTCTCTGTTATGATGTAAATCCTCTTTACTTCACTCTGTTATGATGTCACTCAGGTCTTTACTTCTCTCTGTTATGATGTCACTCCTCTTCATTTCTCTCTGTTATGATGTCACTCCTATTTACTTCTCTCTGTTATGATGTCACTCCTATTTATTTCTCTCTGTTATGATGTCACTCAGGTCTTTACTTCTCTCTGTTATGATGTCACTCCTCTTTATTTCTCTCTATTATGATGTCACTCAGGTCTTTATTTCTCTTTGTTATGATGTCACTCAGGTCTTTACTTCTCTCTGTTATGATGTCACTCAGGTCTTTATTTCTCTTTGTTATGATGTCACTCAGATCTTTACTTTTCTCTGTTATGATGTCACTCAGGTCTTTACTTCTCTCTGTTATGATGTCACTCAGGTCTTTACTTTTCTCTGTTATGATGTCACTCAGGTCTTTACTTCTCTCTGTTATGATGTCACTCCTCTTCACTTCTCTCTGTTATGATGTCACTCAGGTCTTTACTTCACTCTGTCATGATGTCACTCAGGTCTTTACTTCTCTCTGTTATGATGTCACTCCTCTATACTTTTCTCTGTTATGATATCACTCAGGTCTTTACTTCTCTGTTATGATGTCACTCAGGTCTTTACTTCTCTCTGTGATGATGTCACTAAGGTCTTTATTTCTCTCTGTCATGATGTCACTCGGGTCTTTACTTCTCTCTTTTATGATGTCACTCCTCTTCATTTCTCTCTGTTATGAAGTCACTCCTATTTTCTTCTCTCTGTTATGATGTCACTCCTATTTACTTCTCTCTGTTATGATGTCACTCAGGTCTTTATTTCTCTTTGTTATGATGTCGCTCAGGTCTTTACTTCTCTCTGTTATGATGTCACTCAGGTCTTTACTTCTCTCTGTTATGATGTCACTCCTCTTCATTTCTCTCTGTTATGATGTCACTCCTATTTACTTCTCTCTGTTATGATGTCACTCCTATTTACTTCTCTCTGTTATGATGTCACTCCTATTTACTTCTCTCTGTTATGATGTCACTCAGGTCTTTATTTCTCTTTGTTATGATGTCACTCAGGTCTTTACTTCTCTCTGTTATGATGTCACTCAGGTCTTTACTTCTCTTTGTTATGATGTCACTCCTCTTTACTTCTCTCTGTTATGATGTCACTCAGGTCTTTACGTTTCTTTGTTATGATGTCACTCCTCTTTACTTCTCTCTGTTATGATGTCACTCAGGTCTTTACTTCTCTCTGTTATGATGTCACTCAGGTCTTTACTTCTCTCTGTTATGATGTCACTCCTCTTCACTTCTCTCTGTTATGATGTCACTCAGGTCTTTACTTTTCTCTGTTATGATGTCACTCCTCTTTACTTCTCTCTGTTATGATGTCACTCCTCTTTATTTCTCTCTGTTATGATGTCACTCAGGTCTTTACTTCTCTCTGTTATGATGTAAATCCTCTTTACTTCACTCTGTTATGATGTCACTCAGGTCTTTACTTCTCTCTGTTATGATGTCACTCCTCTTCATTTCTCTCTGTTATGATGTCACTCCTATTTACTTCTCTCTGTTATGATGTCACTCCTATTTATTTCTCTCTGTTATGATGTCACTCAGGTCTTTACTTCTCTCTGTTATGATGTCACTCCTCTTTATTTCTCTCTATTATGATGTCACTCAGGTCTTTATTTCTCTTTGTTATGATGTCACTCAGGTCTTTACTTCTCTCTGTTATGATGTCACTCAGGTCTTTATTTCTCTTTGTTATGATGTCACTCAGGTCTTTACTTTTCTCTGTTATGATGTCGCTCAGGTCTTTACTTCTCTCTGTTATGATGTCACTCAGGTCTTTACTTCTCTCTGTTATGATGTCACTCCTCTTCATTTCTCTCTGTTATGATGTCACTCCTATTTACTTCTCTCTGTTATGATGTCACTCCTATTTACTTCTCTCTGTTATGATGTCACTCCTATTTACTTCTCTCTGTTATGATGTCACTCAGGTCTTTATTTCTCTTTGTTATGATGTCACTCAGGTCTTTACTTCTCTCTGTTATGATGTCACTCAGGTCTTTACTTCTCTTTGTTATGATGTCACTCCTCTTTACTTCTCTCTGTTATGATGTCACTCAGGTCTTTACTTCTCTCTGTTATGATGTCACTCAGGTCTTTACTTCTCTCTGTTATGATGTCACTCCTCTTCACTTCTCTCTGTTATGATGTCACTCCTCTTTATTTCTCTCTGTTATGATGTCACTCAGGTCTTTACTTCTCTCTGTTATGATGTAAATCCTCTTTACTTCACTCTGTTATGATGTCACTCAGGTCTTTACTTCTCTGTTATGATGTCACTCAGGTCTTTACTTCTCTCTGTGATGATGTCACTAAGGTCTTTATTTCTCTCTGTCATGATGTCACTCGGGTCTTTACTTCTCTCTTTTATGATGTCACTCCTCTTCATTTCTCTCTGTTATGATGTCACTCCTATTTTCTTCTCTCTGTTATGATGTCACTCCTATTTACTTCTCTCTGTTATGATGTCACTCCTATTTATTTCTCTCTGTTATGATGTCACTCCTCTTTATTTCTCTCTATTATGATGTCACTCAGGTCTTTATTTCTCTTTGTTATGATGTCACTCAGGTCTTTACTTCTCTCTGTTATGATGTCACTCAGGTCTTTATTTCTCTTTGTTATGATGTCACTCAGGTCTTTACTTTTCTCTGTTATGATGTCACTCAGGTCTTTACTTCTCTCTGTTATGATGTCACTCAGGTCTTTACTTTTCTCTGTTATGATGTCACTCAGGTCTTTACTTCTCTCTGTTATGATGTCACTCCTCTTCACTTCTCTCTGTTATGATGTCACTCAGGTCTTTACTTCACTCTGTCATGATGTCACTCAGGTCTTTACTTCTCTCTGTTATGATGTCACTCAGGTCTTTATTTCTCTTTGTTATGATGTCACTCAGGTCTTTACTTCTCTCTGTTATGATGTCACTCAGGTCTTTACTTCTCTTTGTTATGATGTCACTCCTCTTTACTTCTCTCTGTTATGATGTCACTCAGGTCTTTACGTTTCTTTGTTATGATGTCACTCCTCTTTACTTCTCTCTGTTATGATGTCACTCAGGTCTTTACTTCTCTCTGTTATGATGTCACTCAGGTCTTTACTTCTCTCTGTTATGATGTCACTCCTCTTCACTTCTCTCTGTTATGATGTCACTCAGGTCTTTACTTTTCTCTGTTATGATGTCACTCCTCTTTACTTCTCTCTGTTATGATGTCACTCCTCTTTATTTCTCTCTGTTATGATGTCACTCAGGTCTTTACTTCTCTCTGTTATGATGTAAATCCTCTTTACTTCACTCTGTTATGATGTCACTCAGGTCTTTACTTCTCTCTGTTATGATGTCACTCCTCTTCATTTCTCTCTGTTATGATGTCACTCCTATTTACTTCTCTCTGTTATGATGTCACTCCTATTTATTTCTCTCTGTTATGATGTCACTCCTCTTTATTTCTCTCTATTATGATGTCACTCAGGTCTTTATTTCTCTTTGTTATGATGTCACTCAGGTCTTTACTTCTCTCTGTTATGATGTCACTCAGGTCTTTATTTCTCTTTGTTATGATGTCACTCAGGTCTTTACTTTTCTCTGTTATGATGTCACTCAGGTCTTTACTTCTCTCTGTTATGATGTCACTCAGGTCTTTACTTTTCTCTGTTATGATGTCACTCAGGTCTTTACTTCTCTCTGTTATGATGTCACTCCTCTTCACTTCTCTCTGTTATGATGTCACTCAGGTCTTTACTTCACTCTGTCATGATGTCACTCAGGTCTTTACTTCTCTCTGTTATGATGTCACTCCTCTATACTTTTCTCTGTTATGATATCACTCAGGTCTTTACTTCTCTGTTATGATGTCACTCAGGTCTTTACTTCTCTCTGTGATGATGTCACTAAGGTCTTTATTTCTCTCTGTCATGATGTCACTCGGGTCTTTACTTCTCTCTTTTATGATGTCACTCCTCTTCATTTCTCTCTGTTATGAAGTCACTCCTATTTTCTTCTCTCTGTTATGATGTCACTCCTATTTACTTCTCTCTGTTATGATGTCACTCAGGTCTTTATTTCTCTTTGTTATGATGTCGCTCAGGTCTTTACTTCTCTCTGTTATGATGTCACTCAGGTCTTTACTTCTCTCTGTTATGATGTCACTCCTCTTCATTTCTCTCTGTTATGATGTCACTCCTATTTACTTCTCTCTGTTATGATGTCACTCCTATTTACTTCTCTCTGTTATGATGTCACTCCTATTTACTTCTCTCTGTTATGATGTCACTCAGGTCTTTATTTCTCTTTGTTATGATGTCACTCAGGTCTTTACTTCTCTCTGTTATGATGTCACTCAGGTCTTTACTTCTCTTTGTTATGATGTCACTCCTCTTTACTTCTCTCTGTTATGATGTCACTCAGGTCTTTACGTTTCTTTGTTATGATGTCACTCCTCTTTACTTCTCTCTGTTATGATGTCACTCAGGTCTTTACTTCTCTCTGTTATGATGTCACTCAGGTCTTTACTTCTCTCTGTTATGATGTCACTCCTCTTCACTTCTCTCTGTTATGATGTCACTCAGGTCTTTACTTTTCTCTGTTATGATGTCACTCCTCTTTACTTCTCTCTGTTATGATGTCACTCCTCTTTATTTCTCTCTGTTATGATGTCACTCAGGTCTTTACTTCTCTCTGTTATGATGTAAATCCTCTTTACTTCACTCTGTTATGATGTCACTCAGGTCTTTACTTCTCTCTGTTATGATGTCACTCCTCTTCATTTCTCTCTGTTATGATGTCACTCCTATTTACTTCTCTCTGTTATGATGTCACTCCTATTTATTTCTCTCTGTTATGATGTCACTCAGGTCTTTACTTCTCTCTGTTATGATGTCACTCCTCTTTATTTCTCTCTATTATGATGTCACTCAGGTCTTTATTTCTCTTTGTTATGATGTCACTCAGGTCTTTACTTCTCTCTGTTATGATGTAAATCCTCTTTACTTCACTCTGTTATGATGTCACTCAGGTCTTTACTTCTCTCTGTTATGATGTCACTCCTCTTCATTTCTCTCTGTTATGATGTCACTCCTATTTACTTCTCTCTGTTATGATGTCACTCCTATTTATTTCTCTCTGTTATGATGTCACTCAGGTCTTTACTTCTCTCTGTTATGATGTCACTCCTCTTTATTTCTCTCTATTATGATGTCACTCAGGTCTTTATTTCTCTTTGTTATGATGTCACTCAGGTCTTTACTTCTCTCTGTTATGATGTCACTCAGGTCTTTATTTCTCTTTGTTATGATGTCACTCAGGTCTTTACTTTTCTCTGTTATGATGTCACTCAGGTCTTTACTTCTCTCTGTTATGATGTCACTCAGGTCTTTACTTTTCTCTGTTATGATGTCACTCAGGTCTTTACTTCTCTCTGTTATGATGTCACTCCTCTTCACTTCTCTCTGTTATGATGTCACTCAGGTCTTTACTTCACTCTGTCATGATGTCACTCAGGTCTTTACTTCTCTCTGTTATGATGTCACTCCTCTATACTTTTCTCTGTTATGATATCACTCAGGTCTTTACTTCTCTGTTATGATGTCACTCAGGTCTTTACTTCTCTCTGTGATGATGTCACTAAGGTCTTTATTTCTCTCTGTCATGATGTCACTCGGGTCTTTACTTCTCTCTTTTATGATGTCACTCCTCTTCATTTCTCTCTGTTATGAAGTCACTCCTATTTTCTTCTCTCTGTTATGATGTCACTCCTATTTACTTCTCTCTGTTATGATGTCACTCAGGTCTTTATTTCTCTTTGTTATGATGTCGCTCAGGTCTTTACTTCTCTCTGTTATGATGTCACTCAGGTCTTTACTTCTCTCTGTTATGATGTCACTCCTCTTCATTTCTCTCTGTTATGATGTCACTCCTATTTACTTCTCTCTGTTATGATGTCACTCCTATTTACTTCTCTCTGTTATGATGTCACTCCTATTTACTTCTCTCTGTTATGATGTCACTCAGGTCTTTATTTCTCTTTGTTATGATGTCACTCAGGTCTTTACTTCTCTCTGTTATGATGTCACTCAGGTCTTTACTTCTCTTTGTTATGATGTCACTCCTCTTTACTTCTCTCTGTTATGATGTCACTCAGGTCTTTACGTTTCTTTGTTATGATGTCACTCCTCTTTACTTCTCTCTGTTATGATGTCACTCAGGTCTTTACTTCTCTCTGTTATGATGTCACTCAGGTCTTTACTTCTCTCTGTTATGATGTCACTCCTCTTCACTTCTCTCTGTTATGATGTCACTCAGGTCTTTACTTTTCTCTGTTATGATGTCACTCCTCTTTACTTCTCTCTGTTATGATGTCACTCCTCTTTATTTCTCTCTGTTATGATGTCACTCAGGTCTTTACTTCTCTCTGTTATGATGTAAATCCTCTTTACTTCACTCTGTTATGATGTCACTCAGGTCTTTACTTCTCTCTGTTATGATGTCACTCCTCTTCATTTCTCTCTGTTATGATGTCACTCCTATTTACTTCTCTCTGTTATGATGTCACTCCTATTTATTTCTCTCTGTTATGATGTCACTCAGGTCTTTACTTCTCTCTGTTATGATGTCACTCCTCTTTATTTCTCTCTATTATGATGTCACTCAGGTCTTTATTTCTCTTTGTTATGATGTCACTCAGGTCTTTACTTCTCTCTGTTATGATGTCACTCAGGTCTTTATTTCTCTTTGTTATGATGTCACTCAGGTCTTTACTTTTCTCTGTTATGATGTCGCTCAGGTCTTTACTTCTCTCTGTTATGATGTCACTCAGGTCTTTACTTCTCTCTGTTATGATGTCACTCCTCTTCATTTCTCTCTGTTATGATGTCACTCCTATTTACTTCTCTCTGTTATGATGTCACTCCTATTTACTTCTCTCTGTTATGATGTCACTCCTATTTACTTCTCTCTGTTATGATGTCACTCAGGTCTTTATTTCTCTTTGTTATGATGTCACTCAGGTCTTTACTTCTCTCTGTTATGATGTCACTCAGGTCTTTACTTCTCTTTGTTATGATGTCACTCCTCTTTACTTCTCTCTGTTATGATGTCACTCAGGTCTTTACTTCTCTCTGTTATGATGTCACTCAGGTCTTTACTTCTCTCTGTTATGATGTCACTCCTCTTCACTTCTCTCTGTTATGATGTCACTCCTCTTTATTTCTCTCTGTTATGATGTCACTCAGGTCTTTACTTCTCTCTGTTATGATGTAAATCCTCTTTACTTCACTCTGTTATGATGTCACTCAGGTCTTTACTTCTCTCTGTTATGATGTCACTCCTCTTCATTTCTCTCTGTTATGATGTCACTCCTATTTACTTCTCTTTGTTATGATGTCACTCCTATTTATTTCTCTCTGTTATGATGTCACTCAGGTCTTTATTTCTCTCTGTTATGATGTCACTCCTCTTCATTTCTCTCTGTTATGATGTCACTCCTATTTACTTCTCTTTGTTATGATGTCACTCCTCTTTATTTCTCTCTATTATGATGTCACTCAGGTCTTTATTTCTCTTTGTTATGATATCACTCAGGTCTTTACTTCTCTCTGTTATGATGTCACTCAGGTCTTTATTTCTCTTTGTTATGATGTCAATCAGGTCTTTACTTTTCTCTGTTATGATGTCACTCAGGTCTTTACTTCTCTCTGTTATGATGTCACTCAGGTCTTTACTTTTCTCTGTTATGATGTCACTCAGGTCTTTACTTCTCTCTGTTATGATGTCACTCAGGTCTTTACTTTTCTCTGTTATGATGTCACTCCTCTTTACTTCTCTCTGTTATGATGTCACTCTTTATTTCTCTCTGTTATGATGTCACTCAGGTCTTTACTTCTCTCTGTTATGATGTAAATCCTCTTTACTTCACTCTGTTATGATGTCACTCAGGTCTTTACTTCTCTCTGTTATGATGTCACTCCTCTTCATTTCTCTCTGTTATGATGTCACTCGTATTTACTTCTCTCTGTTATGATGTCACTCCTATTTATTTCTCTCTGTTATGATGTCACTCAGGTCTTTACTTCTCTCTGTTATGATGTCACTCCTCTTTATTTCTCTCTATTATGATGTCACTCAGGTCTTTATTTCTCTTTGTTATGATATCACTCAGGTCTTTACTTCTCTCTGTTATGATGTCACTCAGGTCTTTATTTCTCTTTGTTATGATGTCACTCAGGTCTTTACTTTTCTCTGTTATGATGTCACTCAGGTCTTTACTTCTCTCTGTTATGATGTCACTCAGGTCTTTACTTTTCTCTGTTATGATGTCACTCAGGTCTTTACTTCTCTCTGTTATGATGTCACTCCTCTTCACTTCTCTCTGTTATGATGTCACTCAGGTCTTTACTTCACTCTGTCATGATGTCACTCAGGTCTTTACTTCTCTCTGTTATGATGTCACTCCTCTATACTTTTCTCTGTTATGATATCACTCAGGTCTTTACTTCTCTGTTATGATGTCACTCAGGTCTTTACTTCTCTCTGTGATGATGTCACTAAGGTCTTTATTTCTCTCTGTCATGATGTCACTCGGGTCTTTACTTCTCTCTTTTATGATGTCACTCCTCTTCATTTCTCTCTGTTATGATGTCACTCCTATTTTCTTCTCTCTGTTATGATGTCACTCCTATTTACTTCTCTCTGTTATGATGTCACTCAGGTCTTTATTTCTCTTTGTTATGATGTCGCTCAGGTCTTTACTTCTCTCTGTTATGATGTCACTCAGGTCTTTACTTCTCTCTGTTATGATGTCACTCCTCTTCATTTCTCTCTGTTATGATGTCACTCCTATTTACTTCTCTCTGTTATGATGTCACTCCTATTTACTTCTCTCTGTTATGATGTCACTCCTATTTACTTCTCTCTGTTATGATGTCACTCAGGTCTTTATTTCTCTTTGTTATGATGTCACTCAGGTCTTTACTTCTCTCTGTTATGATGTCACTCAGGTCTTTACTTCTCTTTGTTATGATGTCACTCCTCTTTACTTCTCTCTGTTATGATGTCACTCAGGTCTTTACTTCTCTCTGTTATGATGTCACTCAGGTCTTTACTTCTCTCTGTTATGATGTCACTCCTCTTCACTTCTCTCTGTTATGATGTCACTCCTCTTTATTTCTCTCTGTTATGATGTCACTCAGGTCTTTACTTCTCTCTGTTATGATGTCACTCAGGTCTTTACTTTTCTCTGTTATGATGTCACTCAGGTCTTTACTTCTCTCTGTTATGATGTCACTCCTCTTCACTTCTCTCTGTTATGATGTCACTTAGGTCTTTACTTCACTCTGTCATGATGTCACTCAGGTCTTTACTTCTCTCTGTTATGATGTCACTCCTCTATACTTTTCTCTGTTATGATATCACTCAGGTCTTTACTTCTCTGTTATGATGTCACTCAGGTCTTTACTTCTCTCTGTGATGATGTCACTAAGGTCTTTATTTCTCTCTGTCATGATGTCACTCGGGTCTTTACTTCTCTCTTTTATGATGTCACTCCTCTTCATTTCTCTCTGTTATGATGTCACTCCTATTTTCTTCTCTCTGTTATGATGTCACTCCTATTTACTTCTCTCTGTTATGATGTCACTCAGGTCTTTATTTCTCTTTGTTATGATGTCGCTCAGGTCTTTACTTCTCTCTGTTATGATGTCACTCAGGTCTTTACTTCTCTCTGTTATGATGTCACTCCTCTTCATTTCTCTCTGTTATGATGTCACTCCTATTTACTTCTCTCTGTTATGATGTCACTCCTATTTACTTCTCTCTGTTATGATGTCACTCCTATTTACTTCTCTCTGTTATGATGTCACTCAGGTCTTTATTTCTCTTTGTTATGATGTCACTCAGGTCTTTACTTCTCTCTGTTATGATGTCACTCAGGTCTTTACTTCTCTTTGTTATGATGTCACTCCTCTTTACTTCTCTCTGTTATGATGTCACTCAGGTCTTTACGTTTCTTTGTTATGATGTCACTCCTCTTTACTTCTCTCTGTTATGATGTCACTCAGGTCTTTACTTCTCTCTGTTATGATGTCACTCAGGTCTTTACTTCTCTCTGTTATGATGTCACTCCTCTTCATTTCTCTCTGTTATGATGTCACTCCTATTTACTTCTCTCTGTTATGATGTCACTCCTATTTACTTCTCTCTGTTATGATGTCACTCCTATTTACTTCTCTCTGTTATGATGTCACTCAGGTCTTTATTTCTCTTTGTTATGATGTCACTCAGGTCTTTACTTCTCTCTGTTATGATGTCACTCAGGTCTTTACTTCTCTTTGTTATGATGTCACTCCTCTTTACTTCTCTCTGTTATGATGTCACTCAGGTCTTTACTTCTCTCTGTTATGATGTCACTCAGGTCTTTACTTCTCTCTGTTATGATGTCACTCCTCTTCACTTCTCTCTGTTATGATGTCACTCCTCTTTATTTCTCTCTGTTATGATGTCACTCAGGTCTTTACTTCTCTCTGTTATGATGTAAATCCTCTTTACTTCACTCTGTTATGATGTCACTCAGGTCTTTACTTCTCTCTGTTATGATGTCACTCCTCTTCATTTCTCTCTGTTATGATGTCACTCCTATTTACTTCTCTTTGTTATGATGTCACTCCTATTTATTTCTCTCTGTTATGATGTCACTCAGGTCTTTATTTCTCTCTGTTATGATGTCACTCCTCTTCATTTCTCTCTGTTATGATGTCACTCCTATTTAGTTCTCTTTGTTATGATGTCACTCCTCTTTATTTCTCTCTATTATGATGTCACTCAGGTCTTTATTTCTCTTTGTTATGATATCACTCAGGTCTTTACTTCTCTCTGTTATGATGTCACTCAGGTCTTTATTTCTCTTTGTTATGATGTCAATCAGGTCTTTACTTTTCTCTGTTATGATGTCACTCAGGTCTTTACTTCTCTCTGTTATGATGTCACTCAGGTCTTTACTTTTCTCTGTTATGATGTCACTCAGGTCTTTACTTCTCTCTGTTATGATGTCACTCAGGTCTTTACTTTTCTCTGTTATGATGTCACTCCTCTTTACTTCTCTCTGTTATGATGTCACTCCTCTTTATTTCTCTCTGTTATGATGTCACTCAGGTCTTTACTTCTCTCTGTTATGATGTAAATCCTCTTTACTTCACTCTGTTATGATGTCACTCAGGTCTTTACTTCTCTCTGTTATGATGTCACTCCTCTTCATTTCTCTCTGTTATGATGTCACTCGTATTTACTTCTCTCTGTTATGATGTCACTCCTATTTATTTCTCTCTGTTATGATGTCACTCAGGTCTTTACTTCTCTCTGTTATGATGTCACTCCTCTTTATTTCTCTCTATTATGATGTCACTCAGGTCTTTATTTCTCTTTGTTATGATATCACTCAGGTCTTTACTTCTCTCTGTTATGATGTCACTCAGGTCTTTATTTCTCTTTGTTATGATGTCACTCAGGTCTTTACTTTTCTCTGTTATGATGTCACTCAGGTCTTTACTTCTCTCTGTTATGATGTCACTCAGGTCTTTACTTTTCTCTGTTATGATGTCACTCAGGTCTTTACTTCTCTCTGTTATGATGTCACTCCTCTTCACTTCTCTCTGTTATGATGTCACTCAGGTCTTTACTTCACTCTGTCATGATGTCACTCAGGTCTTTACTTCTCTCTGTTATGATGTCACTCCTCTATACTTTTCTCTGTTATGATATCACTCAGGTCTTTACTTCTCTGTTATGATGTCACTCAGGTCTTTACTTCTCTCTGTGATGATGTCACTAAGGTCTTTATTTCTCTCTGTCATGATGTCACTCGGGTCTTTACTTCTCTCTTTTATGATGTCACTCCTCTTCATTTCTCTCTGTTATGATGTCACTCCTATTTTCTTCTCTCTGTTATGATGTCACTCCTATTTACTTCTCTCTGTTATGATGTCACTCAGGTCTTTATTTCTCTTTGTTATGATGTCGCTCAGGTCTTTACTTCTCTCTGTTATGATGTCACTCAGGTCTTTACTTCTCTCTGTTATGATGTCACTCCTCTTCATTTCTCTCTGTTATGATGTCACTCCTATTTACTTCTCTCTGTTATGATGTCACTCCTATTTACTTCTCTCTGTTATGATGTCACTCCTATTTACTTCTCTCTGTTATGATGTCACTCAGGTCTTTATTTCTCTTTGTTATGATGTCACTCAGGTCTTTACTTCTCTCTGTTATGATGTCACTCAGGTCTTTACTTCTCTTTGTTATGATGTCACTCCTCTTTACTTCTCTCTGTTATGATGTCACTCAGGTCTTTACTTCTCTCTGTTATGATGTCACTCAGGTCTTTACTTCTCTCTGTTATGATGTCACTCCTCTTCACTTCTCTCTGTTATGATGTCACTCCTCTTTATTTCTCTCTGTTATGATGTCACTCAGGTCTTTACTTCTCTCTGTTATGATGTCACTCAGGTCTTTACTTTTCTCTGTTATGATGTCACTCAGGTCTTTACTTCTCTCTGTTATGATGTCACTCCTCTTCACTTCTCTCTGTTATGATGTCACTTAGGTCTTTACTTCACTCTGTCATGATGTCACTCAGGTCTTTACTTCTCTCTGTTATGATGTCACTCCTCTATACTTTTCTCTGTTATGATATCACTCAGGTCTTTACTTCTCTGTTATGATGTCACTCAGGTCTTTACTTCTCTCTGTGATGATGTCACTAAGGTCTTTATTTCTCTCTGTCATGATGTCACTCGGGTCTTTACTTCTCTCTTTTATGATGTCACTCCTCTTCATTTCTCTCTGTTATGATGTCACTCCTATTTTCTTCTCTCTGTTATGATGTCACTCCTATTTACTTCTCTCTGTTATGATGTCACTCAGGTCTTTATTTCTCTTTGTTATGATGTCGCTCAGGTCTTTACTTCTCTCTGTTATGATGTCACTCAGGTCTTTACTTCTCTCTGTTATGATGTCACTCCTCTTCATTTCTCTCTGTTATGATGTCACTCCTATTTACTTCTCTCTGTTATGATGTCACTCCTATTTACTTCTCTCTGTTATGATGTCACTCCTATTTACTTCTCTTTGTTATGATGTCACTCAGGTCTTTATTTCTCTTTGTTATGATGTCACTCAGGTCTTTACTTCTCTCTGTTATGATGTCACTCAGGTCTTTACTTCTCTTTGTTATGATGTCACTCCTCTTTACTTCTCTCTGTTATGATGTCACTCAGGTCTTTACGTTTCTTTGTTATGATGTCACTCCTCTTTACTTCTCTCTGTTATGATGTCACTCAGGTCTTTACTTCTCTCTGTTATGATGTCACTCAGGTCTTTACTTCTCTCTGTTATGATGTCACTCCTCTTCACTTCTCTCTGTTATGATGTCACTCAGGTCTTTACTTTTCTCTGTTATGATGTCACTCCTCTTTACTTCTCTCTGTTATGATGTCACTCCTCTTTATTTCTCTCTGTTATGATGTCACTCAGGTCTTTACTTCTCTCTGTTATGATGTAAATCCTCTTTACTTCACTCTGTTATGATGTCACTCAGGTCTTTACTTCTCTCTGTTATGATCTCACTCCTCTTCATTTCTCTCTGTTATGATGTCACTCCTATTTACTTCTCTCTGTTATGATGTCACTCCTATTTATTTCTCTCTGTTATGATGTCACTCAGGTCTTTACTTCTCTCTGTTATGATGTCACTCCTCTTTATTTCTCTCTATTATGATGTCACTCAGGTCTTTATTTATCTTTGTTATGATGTCACTCAGGTCTTTACTTCTCTCTGTTATGATGTCACTCAGGTCTTTATTTCTCTTTGTTATGATGTCACTCAGGTCTTTACTTTTCTCTGTTATGATGTCACTCAGGTCTTTACTTCTCTCTGTTATGATGTCACTCAGGTCTTTACTTTTCTCTGTTATGATGTCACTCAGGTCTTTACTTCTCTCTGTTATGATGTCACTCCTCTTCACTTCTCTCTGTTATGATGTCACTCAGGTCTTTACTTCACTCTGTCATGATGTCACTCAGGTCTTTACTTCTCTCTGTTATGATGTCACTCCTCTATACTTTTCTCTGTTATGATATCACTCAGGTCTTTAGTTCTCTGTTATGATGTCACTCAGGTCTTTACTTCTCTCTGTGATGATGTCACTAAGGTCTTTATTTCTCTCTGTCATGATGTCACTCGGGTCTTTACTTCTCTCTTTTATGATGTCACTCCTCTTCATTTCTCTCTGTTATGATGTCACTCCTATTTTCTTCTCTCTGTTATGATGTCACTCCTATTTACTTCTCTCTGTTATGATGTCACTCAGGTCTTTATTTCTCTTTGTTATGATGTCGCTCAGGTCTTTACTTCTCTCTGTTATGATGTCACTCAGGTCTTTACTTCTCTCTGTTATGATGTCACTCCTCTTCATTTCTCTCTGTTATGATGTCACTCCTATTTACTTCTCTCTGTTATGATGTCACTCCTATTTACTTCTCTCTGTTATGATGTCACTCAGGTCTTTATTTCTCTTTGTTATGATGTCACTCAGGTCTTTACTTCTCTCTGTTATGATGTCACTCAGGTCTTTACTTCTCTTTGTTATGATGTCACTCCTCTTTACTTCTCTCTGTTATGATGTCACTCAGGTCTTTACGTTTCTTTGTTATGATGTCACTCCCCTTTACTTCTCTCTGTTATGATGTCACTCAGGTCTTTACTTTTCTCTGTTATGATGTCACTCAGGTCTTTACTTCTCTCTGTTATGATGTCACTCAGGTCTTTACTTCTCTCTGTTATGATGTCACTCAGGTCTTTACTTTTCTCTGTTATGATGTCACTCAGGTCTTTACTTCTCTCTGTTATGATGTCACTCCTCTTCACTTCTCTCTGTTATGATGTCACTCAGGTCTTTACTTCACTCTGTCATGATGTCACTCAGGTCTTTACTTCTCTCTGTTATGATGTCACTCCTCTATACTTTTCTCTGTTATGATATCACTCAGGTCTTTACTTCTCTGTTATGATGTCACTCAGGTCTTTACTTCTCTCTGTGATGATGTCACTAAGGTCTTTATTTCTCTCTGTCATGATGTCACTCGGGTCTTTACTTCTCTCTTTTATGATGTCACTCCTCTTCATTTCTCTCTGTTATGAAGTCACTCCTATTTTCTTCTCTCTGTTATGATGTCACTCCTATTTACTTCTCTCTGTTATGATGTCACTCAGGTCTTTATTTCTCTTTGTTATGATGTCGCTCAGGTCTTTACTTCTCTCTGTTATGATGTCACTCAGGTCTTTACTTCTCTCTGTTATGATGTCACTCCTCTTCATTTCTCTCTGTTATGATGTCACTCCTATTTACTTCTCTCTGTTATGATGTCACTCCTATTTACTTCTCTCTGTTATGATGTCACTCCTATTTACTTCTCTCTGTTATGATGTCACTCAGGTCTTTACTTCTCTCTGTTATGATGTCACTCAGGTCTTTACTTCTCTCTGTTATGATGTCACTCCTCTTCATTTCTCTCTGTTATGATGTCACTCCTATTTACTTCTCTCTGTTATGATGTCACTCCTATTTACTTCTCTCTGTTATGATGTCACTCCTATTTACTTCTCTCTGTTATGATGTCACTCAGGTCTTTATTTCTCTTTGTTATGATGTCACTCAGGTCTTTACTTCTCTCTGTTATGATGTCACTCAGGTCTTTACTTCTCTCTGTTATGATGTCACTCAGGTCTTTACTTCTCTCTGTTATGATGTAAATCCTCTTTACTTCACTCTGTTATGATGTCACTCAGGTCTTTACTTCTCTCTGTTATGATGTCACTCCTCTTCATTTCTCTCTGTTATGATGTCACTCGTATTTACTTCTCTCTGTTATGATGTCACTCCTATTTATTTCTCTCTGTTATGATGTCACTCAGGTCTTTACTTCTCTCTGTTATGATGTCACTCCTCTTTATTTCTCTCTATTATGATGTCACTCAGGTCTTTATTTCTCTTTGTTATGATATCACTCAGGTCTTTACTTCTCTCTGTTATGATGTCACTCAGGTCTTTATTTCTCTTTGTTATGATGTCACTCAGGTCTTTACTTTTCTCTGTTATGATGTCACTCAGGTCTTTACTTCTCTCTGTTATGATGTCACTCAGGTCTTTACTTTTCTCTGTTATGATGTCACTCAGGTCTTTACTTCTCTCTGTTATGATGTCACTCAGGTCTTTACTTCTCTTTGTTATGATGTCACTCCTCTTTACTTCTCTCTGTTATGATGTCACTCAGGTCTTTACGTTTCTTTGTTATGATGTCACTCCTCTTTACTTCTCTCTGTTATGATGTCACTCAGGTCTTTACTTCTCTCTGTTATGATGTCACTCAGGTCTTTACTTCTCTCTGTTATGATGTCACTCCTCTTCACTTCTCTCTGTTATGATGTCACTCAGGTCTTTACTTTTCTCTGTTATGATGTCACTCCTCTTTACTTCTCTCTGTTATGATGTCACTCCTCTTTATTTCTCTCTGTTATGATGTCACTCAGGTCTTTACTTCTCTCTGTTATGATGTAAATCCTCTTTACTTCACTCTGTTATGATGTCACTCAGGTCTTTACTTCTCTCTGTTATGATCTCACTCCTCTTCATTTCTCTCTGTTATGATGTCACTCCTATTTACTTCTCTCTGTTATGATGTCACTCCTATTTATTTCTCTCTGTTATGATGTCACTCAGGTCTTTACTTCTCTCTGTTATGATGTCACTCCTCTTTATTTCTCTCTATTATGATGTCACTCAGGTCTTTATTTCTCTTTGTTATGATGTCACTCAGGTCTTTACTTCTCTCTGTTATGATGTCACTCAGGTCTTTATTTCTCTTTGTTATGATTTCACTCAGGTCTTTACTTTTCTCTGTTATGATGTCACTCAGGTCTTTACTTCTCTCTGTTATGATGTCACTCAGGTCTTTACTTTTCTCTGTTATGATGTCACTCAGGTCTTTACTTCTCTCTGTTATGATGTCACTCCTCTTCACTTCTCTCTGTTATGATGTCACTCAGGTCTTTACTTCACTCTGTCATGATGTCACTCAGGTCTTTACTTCTCTCTGTTATGATGTCACTCCTCTATACTTTTCTCTGTTATGATATCACTCAGGTCTTTACTTCTCTGTTATGATGTCACTCAGGTCTTTACTTCTCTCTGTGATGATGTCACTAAGGTCTTTATTTCTCTCTGTC
The DNA here is from genome assembly GCF_963584025.1 of Labrus mixtus. NCBI lineage: Eukaryota > Metazoa > Chordata > Actinopteri > Labriformes > Labridae > Labrus > Labrus mixtus. The sequence goes on from NW_026870281.1 coordinate 69,618, forward strand.
ATGATGTCACTCGGGTCTTTACTTCTCTCTTTTATGATGTCACTCCTCTTCATTTCTCTCTGTTATGAAGTCACTCCTATTTTCTTCTCTCTGTTATGATGTCACTCCTATTTACTTCTCTCTGTTATGATGTCACTCAGGTCTTTATTTCTCTTTGTTATGATGTCGCTCAGGTCTTTACTTCTCTCTGTTATGATGTCACTCAGGTCTTTACTTCTCTCTGTTATGATGTCACTCCTCTTCATTTCTCTCTGTTATGATGTCACTCCTATTTACTTCTCTCTGTTATGATGTCACTCCTATTTACTTCTCTCTGTTATGATGTCACTCAGGTCTTTATTTCTCTTTGTTATGATGTCACTCAGGTCTTTACTTCTCTCTGTTATGATGTCACTCAGGTCTTTACTTCTCTTTGTTATGATGTCACTCCTCTTTACTTCTCTCTGTTATGATGTCACTCAGGTCTTTACGTTTCTTTGTTATGATGTCACTCCTCTTTACTTCTCTCTGTTATGATGTCACTCAGGTCTTTACTTTTCTCTGTTATGATGTCACTCAGGTCTTTACTTCTCTCTGTTATGATGTCACTCAGGTCTTTACTTCTCTCTGTTATGATGTCACTCAGGTCTTTACTTCTCTCTGTTATGATGTCACTCCTCTTCACTTCTCTCTGTTATGATGTCACTCAGGTCTTTACTTTTCTCTGTTATGATGTCACTCCTCTTTACTTCTCTCTGTTATGATGTCACTCCTATTTACTTCTCTCTGTTATGATGTCACTCAGGTCTTTACTTCTCTCTGTTATGATGTCACTCAGGTCTTTATTTCTCTTTGTTATGATGTCACTCAGGTCTTTACTTCTCTCTGTTATGATGTCACTCCTCTTCATTTCTCTGTTATGATGTCACTCCTATTTACTTCTCTCTGTTATGATGTCACTCCTATTTACTTCTCTCTGTTATGATGTCACTCCTATTTACTTCTCTCTGTTATGATGTCACTCAGGTCTTTATTTCTCTTTGTTATGATGTCACTCAGGTCTTTACTTCTCTCTGTTATGATGTCACTCAGGTCTTTACTTCTCTTTGTTATGATGTCACTCCTCTTCACTTCTCTCTGTTATGATGTCACTCAGGTCTTTACTTCTCTTTGTTATGATGTCACTCCTCTTTACTTCTCTCTGTTATGATGTCACTCAGGTCTTTACTTCTCTCTGTTATGATGTCACTCATCTTTACTTCTCTCTGTTATGATGTCACTCAGGTCTTTACTTCGCTCTGTTATGATGTCACTCAGGTCTTTACTTCTCTCTGTTATGATGTCACTCCTATTTACTTCTCTCTGTTATGATGTCACTCAGGTCTTTATTTCTCTTTGTTATGATGTCACTCAGGTCTTTACTTCTCTCTGTTATGATGTCACTCAGGTCTTTACTTCTCTTTGTTATGATGTCACTCCTCTTTACTTCTCTCTGTTATGATGTCACTCAGGTCTTTACGTTTCTTTGTTATGATGTCACTCCTCTTTACTTCTCTCTGTTATGATGTCACTCAGGTCTTTACTTTTCTCTGTTATGATGTCACTCAGGTCTTTACTTCTCTCTGTTATGATGTCACTCAGGTCTTTACTTCTCTCTGTTATGATGTCACTCAGGTCTTTACTTCTCTCTGTTATGATGTCACTCCTCTTCACTTCTCTCTGTTATGATGTCACTCAGGTCTTTACTTTTCTCTGTTATGATGTCACTCCTCTTTACTTCTCTCTGTTATGATGTCACTCCTATTTACTTCTCTCTGTTATGATGTCACTCAGGTCTTTACTTCTCTCTGTTATGATGTCACTCAGGTCTTTATTTCTCTTTGTTATGATGTCACTCAGGTCTTTACTTCTCTCTGTTATGATGTCACTCCTCTTCATTTCTCTGTTATGATGTCACTCCTATTTACTTCTCTCTGTTATGATGTCACTCCTATTTACTTCTCTCTGTTATGATGTCACTCCTATTTACTTCTCTCTGTTATGATGTCACTCAGGTCTTTATTTCTCTTTGTTATGATGTCACTCAGGTCTTTACTTCTCTCTGTTATGATGTCACTCAGGTCTTTACTTCTCTTTGTTATGATGTCACTCCTCTTCACTTCTCTCTGTTATGATGTCACTCAGGTCTTTACTTCTCTTTGTTATGATGTCACTCCTCTTTACTTCTCTCTGTTATGATGTCACTCAGGTCTTTACTTCTCTCTGTTATGATGTCACTCATCTTTACTTCTCTCTGTTATGATGTCACTCAGGTCTTTACTTCGCTCTGTTATGATGTCACTCAGGTCTTTACTTTTCTCTGTTATGATGTCACTCCTATTTACTTCTCTCTGTTATGATGTCACTCAGGTCTTTATTTCTCTTTGTTATGATGTCACTCAGGTCTTTACTTCTCTCTGTTATGATGTCACTCAGGTCTTTACTTCTCTTTGTTATGATGTCACTCCTCTTCACTTCTCTCTGTTATGATGTCACTCAGGTCTTTACTTCTCTTTGTTATGATGTCACTCCTCTTTACTTCTCTCTGTTATGATGTCACTCAGGTCTTTACTTCTCTCTGTTATGATGTCACTCATCTTTACTTCTCTCTGTTATGATGTCACTCAGGTCTTTACTTCTCTCTGTTATGATGTCACTGAGGTCTTTACTTTTCTCTGTTATGATGTCACTCAGGTCTTTACTTCTCTCTGTTATGAAGTCACTCAGGTCTTTATTTCACTCTGTTATGATGTCACTCAGGTCTTTACTTCTCTCTGTTATGATGTCACTCAGGTCTTTACTTCTCTCTGTTATGAAGTCACTCAGGTCTTTATTTCACTCTGTTATGATGTCACTCCTATTTACTTCTCTCTGTTATGATGTCACTCCTCTTTACTTCTCTCTGTCATGATGTCACTCAGGTCTTTACTTCTCTCTGTGATGATGTCACTAAGGTCTTTATTTCTCTCTGTCATGATGTCACTCGGGTCTTTACTTCTCTCTTTTATGATGTCACTCCTCTTCATTTCTCTCTGTTATGATGTCACTCCTATTTTCTTCTCTCTGTTATGATGTCACTCCTATTTACTTCTCTCTGTTATGATGTCACTCAGGTCTTTATTTCTCTTTGTTATGATGTCACTCAGGTCTTTATTTCTCTCTGTTATGATGTCACTCAGGTCTTTACTTCTCTCTGTTATGATGTCACTCCTCTTCATTTCTCTGTTATGATGTCACTCCTATTTACTTCTCTCTGTTATGATGTCACTCCTATTTACTTCTCTCTGTTATGATGTCACTCCTATTTACTTCTCTCTGTTATGATGTCACTCAGGTCTTTATTTCTCTTTGTTATGATGTCACTCAGGTCTTTACTTCTCTCTGTTATGATGTCACTCAGGTCTTTACTTCTCTTTGTTATGATGTCACTCCTCTTCACTTTTCTCTGTTATGATGTCACTCAGGTCTTTACTTCTCTTTGTTATGATGTCACTCCTCTTTACTTCTCTCTGTTATGATGTCACTCAGGTCTTTACTTCTCTCTGTTATGATGTCACTCATCTTTACTTCTCTCTGTTATGATGTCACTCAGGTCTTTACTTCTCTCTGTTATGATGTCACTCAGGTCTTTACTTTTCTCTGTTATGATGTCACTCAGGTCTTTACTTCTCTCTGTTATGAAGTCACTCAGGTCTTTATTTCACTCTGTTATGATGTCACTCAGGTCTTTACTTCTCTCTGTTATGAAGTCACTCAGGTCTTTATTTCACTCTGTTATGATGTCACTCCTATTTACTTCTCTCTGTTATGATGTCACTCCTCTTTACTTCTCTCTGTCATGATGTCACTCAGGTCTTTACTTCTCTCTGTTATGATGTCACTCCTCTATACTTTTCTCTGTTATGATATCACTCAGGTCTTTACTTCTCTGTTATGATGTCACTCAGGTCTTTACTTCTCTCTGTGATGATGTCACTAAGGTCTTTATTTCTCTCTGTCATGATGTCACTCAGGTCTTTACTTCTCTCTTTTATGATGTCACTCCTCTTCATTTCTCTCTGTTATGATGTCACTCCTCTTTATTTCTCTCTGTTTTGATGATACTCAGGTCTTTACTTCTCTCTGTTATGATGTCACTCCTCTTTACTTCTCTCTGTTATGATGTCACTCAGATATTTACTTCTCTCTGTTATGATGTCACTCCTCTTTACTTCTCTCTGTGATGATGTCACTCCTCTTTACTTCTCTCTGTGATGATGTCACTCCTCCTTACTTTTCTCTGTTATGATGTCACTCAGGTCTTTACTTCTCTCTGTTATGATGTCACTCCTCTTCATTTCTCTCTGTTATGATGTCACTCCTATTTACTTCTCTCTGTTATGATGTCACTCCTATTTACTTCTCTCTGTTATGATGTCACTCCTATTTACTTCTCTCTGTTATGATGTCACTCAGGTCTTTATTTCTCTTTGTTATGATGTCACTCCTCTTTACTTCTCTCTGTTATGATGTCACTCAGGTCTTTACTTCTCTTTGTTATGATGTCACTCAGGTCTTTACTTCTCTCTGTTATGATGTCACTCAGGTCTTTACTTCTCTTTGTTATGATGTCACTCCTCTTCACTTCTCTCTGTTATGATGTCACTCAGGTCTTTACTTCTCTTTGTTATGATGTCACTCCTCTTTACTTCTCTCTGTTATGATGTCACTCAGGTCTTTACTTCTCTTTGTTATGATGTCACTCCTCTTTACTTCTCTCTGTTATGATGTCACTCAGGTCTTTACTTCTCTCTGTTATGAAGTCACTCAGGTCTTTACTTTTCTCTGTTATGATGTCACTCAGGTCTTTACTTCTCTCTGTTATGAAGTCACTCAGGTCTTTATTTCACTCTGTTATGATGTCACTCCTATTTACTTCTCTCTGTTATGATGTCACTCCTCTTTACTTCTCTCTGTCATGATGTCACTCAGGTCTTTACTTCTCTCTGTTATGATGTCACTCCTCTTTACTTCTCTCTGTCATGATGTCACTCAGGTCTTTACTTCTCTCTGTTATGATGTCACTCCTCTATACTTTTCTCTGTTATGATATCACTCAGGTCTTTACTTCTCTGTTATGATGTCACTCAGGTCTTTACTTCTCTCTGTGATGATGTCACTAAGGTCTTTATTTCTCTCTGTCATGATGTCACTCAGGTCTTTACTTCTCTCTTTTATGATGTCACTCCTCTTCATTTCTCTCTGTTATGATGTCACTCCTATTTACTTCTCTCTGTTATGATGTCACTCCTATTTACTTCTCTCTGTTATGATGTCACTCAGGTCTTTATTTCTCTTTGTTATGATGTCACTCAGGTCTTTACTTCTCTCTGTTATGATGTCACTCCTCTTCATTTCTCTCTGTTATGATGTCACTCCTCTTTACTTCTCTCTGTTATGATGTCACTCCTCTTTATTTCTCTCTGTTTTGATGATACTCAGGTCTTTACTTCTCTCTGTTATGATGTCACTCCTCTTTACTTCTCTCTGTTATGATGTCACTCAGATATTTACTTCTCTCTGTTATGATGTCACTCCTCTTTACTTCTCTCTGTGATGATGTCACTCCTCTTTACTTCTCTCTGTGATGATGTCACTCCTCTTTACTTTTCTCTGTTATGATGTCACTCAGGTCTTTACTTCTCTCTGTTATGATGTCACTCAGGTCTTTACTTTTCTCTGTTATGATGTCACTCAGGTCTTTACTTCTCTCTGTTATGATGTCACTCAGGTCTTTACTTTTCTCTGTTATGATGTCACTCAGGTCTTTACTTCTCTCTGTTATGATGTCACTCCTCTTCACTTCTCTCTGTTATGATGTCACTCAGGTCTTTACTTCACTCTGTCATGATGTCACTCAGGTCTTTACTTCTCTCTGTTATGATGTCACTCCTCTATACTTTTCTCTGTTATGATATCACTCAGGTCTTTACTTCTCTGTTATGATGTCACTCAGGTCTTTACTTCTCTCTGTGATGATGTCACTAAGGTCTTTATTTCTCTCTGTCATGATGTCACTCGGGTCTTTACTTCTCTCTTTTATGATGTCACTCCTCTTCATTTCTCTCTGTTATGATGTCACTCCTATTTTCTTCTCTCTGTTATGATGTCACTCCTATTTACTTCTCTTTGTTATGATGTCACTCAGGTCTTTATTTCTCTCTGTTATGATGTCACTCAGGTCTTTACTTCTCTCTGTTATGATGTCACTCCTCTTCATTTCTCTCTGTTATGATGTCACTCCTATTTACTTCCCTCTGTTATGGTGTCACTCCTATTTACTTCTCTATGTTATGATGTCACTCAGGTCTTTATTTCTCTTTGTTATGATGTCACTCAGGTCTTTACTTCTCTCTGTTATGATGTCACTCAGGTCTTTACTTCTCTTTGTTATGATGTCACTCCTCTTCACTTCTCTCTGTTATGATGTCACTCAGGTCTTTACTTCTCTTTGTTATGATGTCACTCCTCTTTACTTCTCTCTGTTATGATGTCACTCAGGTCTTTACTTCTCTCTGTTATGATGTCACTCATCTTTACTTCTCTCTGTTATGATGTCACTCAGGTCTTTACTTCTCTCTGTTATGATGTCACTGAGGTCTTTACTTTTCTCTGTTATGATGTCACTCAGGTCTTTACTTCTCTCTGTTATGAAGTCACTCAGGTCTTTATTTCACTCTGTTATGATGTCACTCAGGTCTTTACTTCTCTCTGTTATGAAGTCACTCAGGTCTTTACTTCTCTCTGTTATGATGTCACTCCTATTTACTTCTCTCTGTTATGATGTCACTCCTATTTACTTCTCTCTGTTATGATGTCACTCAGGTCTTTATTTCTCTTTGTTATGATGTCACTCCTCTTTACTTCTCTCTGTTATGATGTCACTCAGGTCTTTACTTCTCTTTGTTATGATGTCACTCAGGTCTTTACTTCTCTCTGTTATGATGTCACTCAGGTCTTTACTTCTCTTTGTTATGATGTCACTCCTCTTCACTTCTCTCTGTTATGATGTCACTCAGGTCTTTACTTCTCTTTGTTATGATGTCACTCCTCTTTACTTCTCTCTGTTATGATGTCACTCAGGTCTTTACTTCTCTCTGTTATGATGTCACTCATCTTTACTTCTCTCTGTTATGATGTCACTCAGGTCTTTACTTCTCTCTGTTATGAAGTCACTCAGGTCTTTACTTTTCTCTGTTATGATGTCACTCAGGTCTTTACTTCTCTCTGTTATGATGTCACTCCTCTTTACTTCTCTCTGTTATGATGTCACTCCTCTTTACTTCTCTCTGTTATGATGTCACTCAGGTCTTTCCTTCTCTCTGTTATGATGTCACTCCTCTTCACTTCTCTCTGTTATGATGTCACTCAGGTCTTTATTTCTCTTTGTTATGATGTCACTCAGGTATTTATTTCTCTTTGTTATGATGTCACTAAGGTCTTTATTTCTCTTTGTTATGATGTCACTCAGGTCTTTATTTCTCTCTGTTATGATGTCACTCAGGTCTTTATTTCTCTCTGTTATGATGTCACTCCTCTTTACTTCTCTCTGTTATGATGTCACTCAGGTCTTTATTTCTCTTTGTTATGATGTCACTCAGGTCTTTACTTCTCTCTGTTATGATGTCTCTCAGGCTTTTACTTCTCTCTGTTATGATGTCACTCCTCTTCACTTCTCTCTGTTATGATGTCACTCAGGTCTTTATTTCTCTTTGTTATGATGTCACTCAGGTCTTTATTTCTCTTTGTTATGATGTCACTCCTCTTTACTTCTCTCTGTTATGATGTCACTCAGGTCTTTACTTCTCTCTGTTATGATGTCACTCATCTTTACTTCTCTCTGTTATGATGTCACTCAGGTCTTTACTTCTCTCTGTTATGAAGTCACTCAGGTCTTTACTTTTCTCTGTTATGATGTCACTCAGGTCTTTACTTCTCTCTGTTATGATGTCACTCCTCTTTACTTCTCTCTGTTATGATGTCACTCCTCTTTACTTCTCTCTGTTATGATGTCACTCAGGTCTTTCCTTCTCTCTGTTATGATGTCACTCCTCTTCACTTCTCTCTGTTATGATGTCACTCAGGTCTTTATTTCTCTTTGTTATGATGTCACTCAGGTATTTATTTCTCTTTGTTATGATGTCACTAAGGTCTTTATTTCTCTTTGTTATGATGTCACTCAGGTCTTTATTTCTCTCTGTTATGATGTCACTCAGGTCTTTATTTCTCTCTGTTATGATGTCACTCCTCTTTACTTCTCTCTGTTATGATGTCACTCAGGTCTTTATTTCTCTTTGTTATGATGTCACTCAGGTCTTTACTTCTCTCTGTTATGATGTCTCTCAGGCTTTTACTTCTCTCTGTTATGATGTCACTCCTCTTCACTTCTCTCTGTTATGATGTCACTCAGGTCTTTATTTCTCTTTGTTATGATGTCACTCAGGTCTTTATTTCTCTTTGTTATGATGTCACTCCTCTTTACTTCTCTCTGTTATGATGTCACTCAGGTCTTTATTTCTCTTTGTTATGATGTCACTCAGGTCTTTACTTCTCACTGTTATGATGTCACTCAGGTCTTTACTTCTCTCTGTTATGATGTCACTCCTCTTCACTTCTCTCTGTTGTGATGTCACTCCTCTTCACTTCTCTCTGTTATGATGTCACTCAGGTCTTTACTTCTCTCTGTTATGATGTCACTCCTCTTCACTTCTCTCTGTTATGATGTCACTCAGGTCTTTACTTCTCTCTGTTATGATGTCACTCAGGTCTTTATTTCTCTTTGTTATGATGTCACTCAGGTCTTTACTTCTCTCTGTTATGATGTCACTCAGGTCTTTATTTCTCTTTGTTATGATGTCACTCAGGTCTTTACTTCTCTCTGTTATGATGTCACTCAGGTCTTTACTTCTCTCTGTTATGATGTCACTCAGGTCTTTATTTCTCTTTGTTATGATGTCACTCAGGTCTTTATTTCTCTTTGTTATGATGTCACTCAGGTCTTTATTTCTCTCTGTTATGATGTCACTCAGGTCTTTATTTCTCTCTGTTATGATGTCACTCAGGTCTTTACTTCTCTCTGTTATGATGTCACTCAGGTCTTTATTTCTCTCTGTTATGATGTCACTCAGGTCTTTATTTCTCTTTGTTATGATGTCACTCAGGTCTTTACTTCTCACTGTTATGATGTCACTCAGGTCTTTACTTCTCTCTGTTATGATGTCACTCCTCTTCACTTCTCTCTGTTATGATGTCACTCCTCTTCACTTCTCTCTGTTATGATGTCACTCCTCTTCACTTCTCTCTGTTATGATGTCACTCAGGTCTTTATTTCTCTTTGTTATGATGTCACTCAGGTCTTTACTTCTCATTGTTATGATGTCACTCAGGTCTTTACTTCTCTCTGTTATGATGTCACTCCTCTTCACTTCTCTCTGTTATGATGTCACTCAGGTCTTTACTTCTCTCTGTTATGATGTCACTCAGGTCTTTACTTCTCTTTGTTATGATGTCACTCCTCTTTACTTCTCTCTGTTATGATGTCACTCCTCTTTACTTCTCTCTGTTATGATGTCACTCAGGTCTTTCCTTCTCTCTGTTATGATGTCACTCCTCTTCACTTCTCTCTGTTATGATGTCACTCAGGTCTTTATTTCTCTTTGTTATGATGTCACTCAGGTATTTATTTCTCTTTGTTATGATGTCACTAAGGTCTTTATTTCTCTTTGTTATGATGTCACTCAGGTCTTTATTTCTCTCTGTTATGATGTCACTCAGGTCTTTATTTCTCTCTGTTATGATGTCACTCCTCTTTACTTCTCTCTGTTATGATGTCACTCAGGTCTTTATTTCTCTTTGTTATGATGTCACTCAGGTCTTTACTTCTCTCTGTTATGATGTCTCTCAGGTTTTTACTTCTCTCTGTTATGATGTCACTCCTCTTCACTTCTCTCTGTTATGATGTCACTCAGGTCTTTATTTCTCTTTGTTATGATGTCACTCAGGTCTTTATTTCTCTTTGTTATGATGTCACTCCTCTTTACTTCTCTCTGTTATGATGTCACTCAGGTCTTTATTTCTCTTTGTTATGATGTCACTCAGGTCTTTACTTCTCACTGTTATGATGTCACTCAGGTCTTTACTTCTCTCTGTTATGATGTCACTCCTCTTCACTTCTCTCTGTTGTGATGTCACTCCTCTTGACTTCTCTCTGTTATGATGTCACTCCTCTTCACTTCTCTCTGTTATGATGTCACTCAGGTCTTTACTTCTCTCTGTTATGATGTCACTCCTCTTCACTTCTCTCTGTTATGATGTCACTCAGGTCTTTACTTCTCTCTGTTATGATGTCACTCCTCTTCACTTCTCTCTGTTATGATGTCACTCCTCTTCACTTCTCTCTGTTATGATGTCACTCCTCTTCACTTCTCTCTGTTATGATGTCACTCAGGTCTTTACTTCTCTCTGTTATGATGTCACTCAGGTCTTTATTTCTCTTTGTTATGATGTCACTCAGGTCTTTATTTCTCTCTGTTATGATGTCACTCAGGTCTTTATTTCTCTCTGTTATGATGTCACTCAGGTCTTTACTTTTCTCTGTTATGATGTCACTCCTCTTTACTTCTCTTTGTTATGATGTCACTCAGGTCTTTACTTCTCTTTGTTATGATGTCACTCCTCTTTACTTCTCTCTGTTATGATGTCTCTCAGGTCTTTACTTCTCTCTGTTATGATGTCACTCCTCTTCACTTTTCTCTGTTATGATGTCACTCAGGTCTTTATTTCTCTTTGTTATGATGTCACTCAGGTCTTTACTTCTCTCTGTTATGATGTCACTCAGGTCTTTATTTCTCTTTGTTATGATGTCACTCAGGTCTTTACTTCTCTCTGTTATGATGTCACTCAGGTCTTTACTTCTCTCTGTTATGATGTCACTCCTCTTCACTTCTCTCTGTTATGATGTCACTCCTCTTCACTTCTCTCTGTTATGATGTCACTCAGGTCTTTATTTCTCTTTGTTATGATGTCACTCAGGTCTTTACTTCTCTCTGTTATGATGTCACTCAGGTCTTTATTTCTCTTTGTTATGATGTCACTCAGGTCTTTACTTCTCTCTGTTATGATGTCACTCCTTTTTACTTCACTCTGTTATGATGTCACTCAGGTCTTTACTTCTCTCTGTTATGATGTCACTCCTATTTATTTCTCTCTGTTATGATGTCACTCAGGTCTTTACTTCTCTCTGTTATGATGTCACTCTTTATTTCTCTCTATTATGATGTCACTCAGGTCTTTATTTCTCTTTGTTATGATGTCACTCAGGTCTTTACTTCTCTCTGTTATGATGTCACTCAGGTCTTTATTTCTCTTTGTTATGATGTCACTCAGGTCTTTATTTCTCTCTGTTATGATGTCACTCAGGTCTTTATTTCACTCTGTTATGATGTCACTCAGGTCTTTACTTCTCTCTGTTATGAAGTCACTCAGGTCTTTATTTCACTCTGTTATGATGTCACTCCTATTTACTTCTCTCTGTTATGATGTCACTCCTCTTTACTTCTCTCTGTCATGATGTCACTCAGGTCTTTACTTCTCTCTGTTATGATGTCACTCCTCTATACTTTTCTCTGTTATGATATCACTCAGGTCTTTACTTCTCTGTTATGATGTCACTCAGGTCTTTACTTCTCTCTGTGATGATGTCACTAAGGTCTTTATTTCTCTCTGTCATGATGTCACTCAGGTCTTTACTTCTCTCTTTTATGATGTCACTCCTCTTCATTTCTCTCTGTTATGATGTCACTCCTATTTACTTCTCTCTGTTATGATGTCACTCCTATTTACTTCTCTCTGTTATGATGTCACTCAGGTCTTTATTTCTCTTTGTTATGATGTCACTCAGGTCTTTACTTCTCTCTGTTATGATGTCACTCCTCTTCATTTCTCTCTGTTATGATGTCACTCCTCTTTACTTCCCTCTGTTATGATGTCACTCCTATTTACTTCTCTCTGTTATGATGTCACTCAGGTCTTTATTTCTCTCTGTTATGATGTCACTCAGGTCTTTATTTCTCTTTGTTATGATGTCACTCAGGTCTTTACTTCTCTCTGTTATGATGTCACTCCTCTTCACTTTTCTCTGTTATGATGTCACTCCTTTTTACTTCTCTCTGTTATGATGTCACTCCTCTTTATTTCTCTCTGTTATGATGTCACTCAGGTCTTTACTTCTCTCTGTTATGATGTAAATCCTTTTTACTTCACTCTGTTATGATGTCACTCAGGTCTTTACTTCTCTCTGTTATGATGTCACTCCTCTTCATTTCTCTCTGTTATGATGTCACTCCTATTTACTTCTCTCTGTTATGATGTCACTCCTATTTATTTCTCTCTGTTATGATGTCACTCAGGTCTTTACTTCTCTCTGTTATGATGTCACTCCTTTTTACTTCACTCTGTTATGATGTCACTCAGGTCTTTACTTCTCTCTGTTATGATGTCACTCCTATTTATTTCTCTCTGTTATGATGTCACTCAGGTCTTTACTTCTCTCTGTTATGATGTCACTCTTTATTTCTCTCTATTATGATGTCACTCAGGTCTTTATTTCTCTTTGTTATGATGTCACTCAGGTCTTTACTTCTCTCTGTTATGATGTCACTCAGGTCTTTATTTCTCTTTGTTATGATGTCACTCAGGTCTTTATTTCTCTCTGTTATGATGTCACTCCTCTTTATTTCTCTCTGTTTTGATGATACTCAGGTCTTTACTTCTCTCTGTTATGATGTCACTCCTCTTTACTTCTCTCTGTTATGATGTCACTCAGATATTTACTTCTCTCTGTTATGATGTCACTCCTCTTTACTTCTCTCTGTGATGATGTCACTCCTCTTTACTTCTCTCTGTGATGATGTCACTCCTCCTTACTTTTCTCTGTTATGATGTCACTCAGGTCTTTACTTCTCTCTGTTATGATGTCACTCCTCTTCATTTCTCTTTGTTATGATGTCACTCCTATTTACTTCTCTCATTGATGATGTTACTCAGGTCTTTATTTCTCTTTGTTATGATGTCACTCAGGTCTTTACTTCTCTCTGTTATGATGTCACTCAGGTCTTTACTTCTCTTTGTTATGATGTCACTCCTCTTCACTTCTCTCTGTTATGATGTCACTCCTCTTCACTTCTCTCTGTTATGATGTCACTCCTCTTCACTTCTCTCTGTTATGATGTCACTCAGGTCTTTATTTCTCTTTGTTATGATGTCACTCAGGTCTTTACTTCTCTCTGTTATGATGTCACTCAGGTCTTTATTTCTCTTTGTTATGATGTCACTCAGGTCTTTATTTCTCTTTGTTATGATGTCACTCAGGTCTTTATTTCTCTCTGTTATGATGTCACTCAGGTCTTTATTTCTCTCTGTTATGATGTCACTCAGGTCTTTACTTCTCTCTGTTATGATGTCACTCAGGTCTTTATTTCTCTCTGTTATGATGTCACTCAGGTCTTTATTTCTCTTTGTTATGATGTCACTCAGGTCTTTACTTCTCACTGTTATGATGTCACTCAGGTCTTTACTTCTCTCTGTTATGATGTCACTCCTCTTCACTTCTCTCTGTTATGATGTCACTCCTCTTCACTTCTCTCTGTTATGATGTCACTCCTCTTCACTTCTCTCTGTTATGATGTCACTCAGGTCTTTATTTCTCTTTGTTATGATGTCACTCAGGTCTTTACTTCTCATTGTTATGATGTCACTCAGGTCTTTACTTCTCTCTGTTATGATGTCACTCCTCTTCACTTCTCTCTGTTATGATGTCACTCAGGTCTTTACTTCTCTCTGTTATGATGTCACTCAGGTCTTTACTTCTCTTTGTTATGATGTCACTCCTCTTTACTTCTCTCTGTTATGATGTCACTCCTCTTTACTTCTCTCTGTTATGATGTCACTCAGGTCTTTCCTTCTCTCTGTTATGATGTCACTCCTCTTCACTTCTCTCTGTTATGATGTCACTCAGGTCTTTATTTCTCTTTGTTATGATGTCACTCAGGTATTTATTTCTCTTTGTTATGATGTCACTAAGGTCTTTATTTCTCTTTGTTATGATGTCACTCAGGTCTTTATTTCTCTCTGTTATGATGTCACTCAGGTCTTTATTTCTCTCTGTTATGATGTCACTCCTCTTTACTTCTCTCTGTTATGATGTCACTCAGGTCTTTATTTCTCTTTGTTATGATGTCACTCAGGTCTTTACTTCTCTCTGTTATGATGTCTCTCAGGTTTTTACTTCTCTCTGTTATGATGTCACTCCTCTTCACTTCTCTCTGTTATGATGTCACTCAGGTCTTTATTTCTCTTTGTTATGATGTCACTCAGGTCTTTATTTCTCTTTGTTATGATGTCACTCCTCTTTACTTCTCTCTGTTATGATGTCACTCAGGTCTTTATTTCTCTTTGTTATGATGTCACTCAGGTCTTTACTTCTCACTGTTATGATGTCACTCAGGTCTTTACTTCTCTCTGTTATGATGTCACTCCTCTTCACTTCTCTCTGTTGTGATGTCACTCCTCTTGACTTCTCTCTGTTATGATGTCACTCCTCTTCACTTCTCTCTGTTATGATGTCACTCAGGTCTTTACTTCTCTCTGTTATGATGTCACTCCTCTTCACTTCTCTCTGTTATGATGTCACTCAGGTCTTTACTTCTCTCTGTTATGATGTCACTCCTCTTCACTTCTCTCTGTTATGATGTCACTCCTCTTCACTTCTCTCTGTTATGATGTCACTCCTCTTCACTTCTCTCTGTTATGATGTCACTCAGGTCTTTATTTCTCTTTGTTATGATGTCACTCAGGTCTTTACTTCTCTCTGTTATGATGTCACTCAGGTCTTTATTTCTCTTTGTTATGATGTCACTCAGGTCTTTATTTCTCTTTGTTATGATGTCACTCAGGTCTTTATTTCTCTCTGTTATGATGTCACTCAGGTCTTTATTTCTCTCTGTTATGATGTCACTCAGGTCTTTACTTCTCTCTGTTATGATGTCACTCAGGTCTTTATTTCTCTCTGTTATGATGTCACTCAGGTCTTTATTTCTCTTTGTTATGATGTCACTCAGGTCTTTACTTCTCACTGTTATGATGTCACTCAGGTCTTTACTTCTCTCTGTTATGATGTCACTCCTCTTCACTTCTCTCTGTTATGATGTCACTCCTCTTCACTTCTCTCTGTTATGATGTCACTCCTCTTCACTTCTCTCTGTTATGATGTCACTCAGGTCTTTATTTCTCTTTGTTATGATGTCACTCAGGTCTTTACTTCTCATTGTTATGATGTCACTCAGGTCTTTACTTCTCTCTGTTATGATGTCACTCCTCTTCACTTCTCTCTGTTATGATGTCACTCAGGTCTTTACTTCTCTCTGTTATGATGTCACTCAGGTCTTTACTTCTCTTTGTTATGATGTCACTCCTCTTTACTTCTCTCTGTTATGATGTCACTCCTCTTTACTTCTCTCTGTTATGATGTCACTCAGGTCTTTCCTTCTCTCTGTTATGATGTCACTCCTCTTCACTTCTCTCTGTTATGATGTCACTCAGGTCTTTATTTCTCTTTGTTATGATGTCACTCAGGTATTTATTTCTCTTTGTTATGATGTCACTAAGGTCTTTATTTCTCTTTGTTATGATGTCACTCAGGTCTTTATTTCTCTCTGTTATGATGTCACTCAGGTCTTTATTTCTCTCTGTTATGATGTCACTCCTCTTTACTTCTCTCTGTTATGATGTCACTCAGGTCTTTATTTCTCTTTGTTATGATGTCACTCAGGTCTTTACTTCTCTCTGTTATGATGTCTCTCAGGCTTTTACTTCTCTCTGTTATGATGTCACTCCTCTTCACTTCTCTCTGTTATGATGTCACTCAGGTCTTTATTTCTCTTTGTTATGATGTCACTCAGGTCTTTATTTCTCTTTGTTATGATGTCACTCCTCTTTACTTCTCTCTGTTATGATGTCACTCAGGTCTTTATTTCTCTTTGTTATGATGTCACTCAGGTCTTTACTTCTCACTGTTATGATGTCACTCAGGTCTTTACTTCTCTCTGTTATGATGTCACTCCTCTTCACTTCTCTCTGTTGTGATGTCACTCCTCTTCACTTCTCTCTGTTATGATGTCACTCAGGTCTTTACTTCTCTCTGTTATGATGTCACTCCTCTTCACTTCTCTCTGTTATGATGTCACTCAGGTCTTTACTTCTCTCTGTTATGATGTCACTCAGGTCTTTATTTCTCTTTGTTATGATGTCACTCAGGTCTTTATTTCTCTCTGTTATGATGTCACTCAGGTCTTTATTTCTCTCTGTTATGATGTCACTCAGGTCTTTACTTTTCTCTGTTATGATGTCACTCCTCTTTACTTCTCTTTGTTATGATGTCACTCAGGTCTTTACTTCTCTTTGTTATGATGTCACTCCTCTTTACTTCTCTCTGTTATGATGTCTCTCAGGTCTTTACTTCTCTCTGTTATGATGTCACTCCTCTTCACTTTCCTCTGTTATGATGTCACTCAGGTCTTTATTTCTCTTTGTTATGATGTCACTCAGGTCTTTACTTCTCTCTGTTATGATGTCACTCAGGTCTTTATTTCTCTTTGTTATGATGTCACTCAGGTCTTTACTTCTCTCTGTTATGATGTCACTCAGGTCTTTACTTCTCTCTGTTATGATGTCACTCAGGTCTTTATTTCTCTCTGTTATGATGTCACTCAGGTCTTTACTTCTCTCTGTTATGATGTCACTCAGGTCTTTATTTCTCTCTGTTATGATGTCACTCAGGTCTTTATTTCTCTTTGTTATGATGTCACTCAGGTCTTTACTTCTCACTGTTATGATGTCACTCAGGTCTTTACTTCTCTCTGTTATGATGTCACTCCTCTTCACTTCTCTCTGTTATGATGTCACTCCTCTTCACTTCTCTCTGTTATGATGTCACTCCTCTTCACTTCTCTCTGTTATGATGTCACTCCTCTTCACTTCTCTCTGTTATGATGTCACTCAGGTCTTTATTTCTCTTTATGATGTCACTCAGGTCTTTACTTCTCTCTGTTATGATGTCACTCAGGTCTTTATTTCTCTTTGTTATGATGTCACTCAGGTCTTTATTTCTCTCTGTTATGATGTCACTCAGGTCTTTATTTCACTCTGTTATGATGTCACTCAGGTCTTTACTTCTCTCTGTTATGAAGTCACTCAGGTCTTTATTTCACTCTGTTATGATGTCACTCCTATTTACTTCTCTCTGTTATGATGTCACTCCTCTTTACTTCTCTCTGTCATGATGTCACTCAGGTCTTTACTTCTCTCTGTTATGATGTCACTCCTCTATACTTTTCTCTGTTATGATATCACTCAGGTCTTTACTTCTCTGTTATGATGTCACTCAGGTCTTTACTTCTCTCTGTGATGATGTCACTAAGGTCTTTATTTCTCTCTGTCATGATGTCACTCAGGTCTTTACTTCTCTCTTTTATGATGTCACTCCTCTTCATTTCTCTCTGTTATGATGTCACTCCTATTTACTTCTCTCTGTTATGATGTCACTCCTATTTACTTCTCTCTGTTATGATGTCACTCAGGTCTTTATTTCTCTTTGTTATGATGTCACTCAGGTCTTTACTTCTCTCTGTTATGATGTCACTCCTCTTCATTTCTCTCTGTTATGATGTCACTCCTCTTTACTTCCCTCTGTTATGATGTCACTCCTATTTACTTCTCTCTGTTATGATGTCACTCAGGTCTTTATTTCTCTCTGTTATGATGTCACTCAGGTCTTTATTTCTCTTTGTTATGATGTCACTCAGGTCTTTACTTCTCTCTGTTATGATGTCACTCCTCTTCACTTCTCTCTGTTGTGATGTCACTCCTCTTTACTTCTCTTTGTTATGATGTCACTCCTCTTTACTTCTCTCTGTTATGATGTCTCTCAGGTCTTTACTTCTCTCTGTTATGATGTCACTCCTCTTCACTTTCCTCTGTTATGATGTCACTCAGGTCTTTATTTCTCTTTGTTATGATGTCACTCAGGTCTTTACTTCTCTCTGTTATGATGTCACTCAGGTCTTTATTTCTCTTTGTTATGATGTCACTCAGGTCTTTACTTCTCTCTGTTATGATGTCACTCAGGTCTTTACTTCTCTCTGTTATGATGTCACTCAGGTCTTTATTTCTCTCTGTTATGATGTCACTCAGGTCTTTACTTCTCTCTGTTATGATGTCACTCAGGTCTTTATTTCTCTCTGTTATGATGTCACTCAGGTCTTTATTTCTCTTTGTTATGATGTCACTCAGGTCTTTACTTCTCACTGTTATGATGTCACTCAGGTCTTTACTTCTCTCTGTTATGATGTCACTCCTCTTCACTTCTCTCTGTTATGATGTCACTCCTCTTCACTTCTCTCTGTTATGATGTCACTCCTCTTCACTTCTCTCTGTTATGATGTCACTCCTCTTCACTTCTCTCTGTTATGATGTCACTCAGGTCTTTATTTCTCTTTATGATGTCACTCAGGTCTTTACTTCTCTCTGTTATGATGTCACTCAGGTCTTTATTTCTCTTTGTTATGATGTCACTCAGGTCTTTATTTCTCTCTGTTATGATGTCACTCAGGTCTTTATTTCACTCTGTTATGATGTCACTCAGGTCTTTACTTCTCTCTGTTATGATGTCACTCCTCTTCATTTCTCTCTGTTATGATGTCACTCCTATTTACTTCTCTCTGTTATGATGTCACTCCTATTTATTTCTCTCTGTTATGATGTCACTCAGGTCTTTACTTCTCTCTGTTATGATGTCACTCCTTTTTACTTCACTCTGTTATGATGTCACTCAGGTCTTTACTTCTCTCTGTTATGATGTCACTCCTATTTATTTCTCTCTGTTATGATGTCACTCAGGTCTTTACTTCTCTCTGTTATGATGTCACTCTTTATTTCTCTCTATTATGATGTCACTCAGGTCTTTATTTCTCTTTGTTATGATGTCACTCAGGTCTTTACTTCTCTCTGTTATGATGTCACTCAGGTCTTTATTTCTCTTTGTTATGATGTCACTCAGGTCTTTATTTCTCTCTGTTATGATGTCACTCCTCTTTATTTCTCTCTGTTTTGATGATACTCAGGTCTTTACTTCTCTCTGTTATGATGTCACTCCTCTTTACTTCTCTCTGTTATGATGTCACTCAGATATTTACTTCTCTCTGTTATGATGTCACTCCTCTTTACTTCTCTCTGTGATGATGTCACTCCTCTTTACTTCTCTCTGTGATGATGTCACTCCTCCTTACTTTTCTCTGTTATGATGTCACTCAGGTCTTTACTTCTCTCTGTTATGATGTCACTCCTCTTCATTTCTCTTTGTTATGATGTCACTCCTATTTACTTCTCTCATTGATGATGTTACTCAGGTCTTTATTTCTCTTTGTTATGATGTCACTCAGGTCTTTACTTCTCTCTGTTATGATGTCACTCAGGTCTTTACTTCTCTTTGTTATGATGTCACTCCTCTTCACTTCTCTCTGTTATGATGTCACTCCTCTTCACTTCTCTCTGTTATGATGTCACTCCTCTTCACTTCTCTCTGTTATGATGTCACTCAGGTCTTTATTTCTCTTTGTTATGATGTCACTCAGGTCTTTACTTCTCTCTGTTATGATGTCACTCAGGTCTTTATTTCTCTTTGTTATGATGTCACTCAGGTCTTTATTTCTCTTTGTTATGATGTCACTCAGGTCTTTATTTCTCTCTGTTATGATGTCACTCAGGTCTTTATTTCTCTCTGTTATGATGTCACTCAGGTCTTTACTTCTCTCTGTTATGATGTCACTCCTCTTCACTTCTCTCTGTTATGATGTCACTCAGGTCTTTACTTCTCTCTGTTATGATGTCACTCCTCTTCACTTCTCTCTGTTATGATGTCACTCCTCTTCACTTCTCTCTGTTATGATGTCACTCCTCTTCACTTCTCTCTGTTATGATGTCACTCAGGTCTTTACTTCTCTCTGTTATGATGTCACTCAGGTCTTTATTTCTCTTTGTTATGATGTCACTCAGGTCTTTATTTCTCTCTGTTATGATGTCACTCAGGTCTTTATTTCTCTCTGTTATGATGTCACTCAGGTCTTTACTTTTCTCTGTTATGATGTCACTCCTCTTTACTTCTCTTTGTTATGATGTCACTCAGGTCTTTACTTCTCTTTGTTATGATGTCACTCCTCTTTACTTCTCTCTGTTATGATGTCTCTCAGGTCTTTACTTCTCTCTGTTATGATGTCACTCCTCTTCACTTTTCTCTGTTATGATGTCACTCAGGTCTTTATTTCTCTTTGTTATGATGTCACTCAGGTCTTTACTTCTCTCTGTTATGATGTCACTCAGGTCTTTATTTCTCTTTGTTATGATGTCACTCAGGTCTTTACTTCTCTCTGTTATGATGTCACTCAGGTCTTTACTTCTCTCTGTTATGATGTCACTCCTCTTCACTTCTCTCTGTTATGATGTCACTCCTCTTCACTTCTCTCTGTTATGATGTCACTCAGGTCTTTATTTCTCTTTGTTATGATGTCACTCAGGTCTTTACTTCTCTCTGTTATGATGTCACTCAGGTCTTTATTTCTCTTTGTTATGATGTCACTCAGGTCTTTATTTCTCTCTGTTATGATGTCACTCAGGTCTTTATTTCACTCTGTTATGATGTCACTCAGGTCTTTACTTCTCTCTGTTATGAAGTCACTCAGGTCTTTATTTCACTCTGTTATGATGTCACTCCTATTTACTTCTCTCTGTTATGATGTCACTCCTCTTTACTTCTCTCTGTCATGATGTCACTCAGGTCTTTACTTCTCTCTGTTATGATGTCACTCCTCTATACTTTTCTCTGTTATGATATCACTCAGGTCTTTACTTCTCTGTTATGATGTCACTCAGGTCTTTACTTCTCTCTGTGATGATGTCACTAAGGTCTTTATTTCTCTCTGTCATGATGTCACTCAGGTCTTTACTTCTCTCTTTTATGATGTCACTCCTCTTCATTTCTCTCTGTTATGATGTCACTCCTATTTACTTCTCTCTGTTATGATGTCACTCCTATTTACTTCTCTCTGTTATGATGTCACTCAGGTCTTTATTTCTCTTTGTTATGATGTCACTCAGGTCTTTACTTCTCTCTGTTATGATGTCACTCCTCTTCATTTCTCTCTGTTATGATGTCACTCCTCTTTACTTCCCTCTGTTATGATGTCACTCCTATTTACTTCTCTCTGTTATGATGTCACTCAGGTCTTTATTTCTCTCTGTTATGATGTCACTCAGGTCTTTATTTCTCTTTGTTATGATGTCACTCAGGTCTTTACTTCTCTCTGTTATGATGTCACTCCTCTTCACTTTTCTCTGTTATGATGTCACTCCTTTTTACTTCTCTCTGTTATGATGTCACTCCTCTTTATTTCTCTCTGTTATGATGTCACTCAGGTCTTTACTTCTCTCTGTTATGATGTAAATCCTTTTTACTTCACTCTGTTATGATGTCACTCAGGTCTTTACTTCTCTCTGTTATGATGTCACTCCTCTTCATTTCTCTCTGTTATGATGTCACTCCTATTTACTTCTCTCTGTTATGATGTCACTCCTATTTATTTCTCTCTGTTATGATGTCACTCAGGTCTTTACTTCTCTCTGTTATGATGTCACTCCTTTTTACTTCACTCTGTTATGATGTCACTCAGGTCTTTACTTCTCTCTGTTATGATGTCACTCCTATTTATTTCTCTCTGTTATGATGTCACTCAGGTCTTTACTTCTCTCTGTTATGATGTCACTCTTTATTTCTCTCTATTATGATGTCACTCAGGTCTTTATTTCTCTTTGTTATGATGTCACTCAGGTCTTTACTTCTCTCTGTTATGATGTCACTCAGGTCTTTATTTCTCTTTGTTATGATGTCACTCAGGTCTTTATTTCTCTCTGTTATGATGTCACTCCTCTTTATTTCTCTCTGTTTTGATGATACTCAGGTCTTTACTTCTCTCTGTTATGATGTCACTCCTCTTTACTTCTCTCTGTTATGATGTCACTCAGATATTTACTTCTCTCTGTTATGATGTCACTCCTCTTTACTTCTCTCTGTGATGATGTCACTCCTCTTTACTTCTCTCTGTGATGATGTCACTCCTCCTTACTTTTCTCTGTTATGATGTCACTCAGGTCTTTACTTCTCTCTGTTATGATGTCACTCCTCTTCATTTCTCTTTGTTATGATGTCACTCCTATTTACTTCTCTCATTGATGATGTTACTCAGGTCTTTATTTCTCTTTGTTATGATGTCACTCAGGTCTTTACTTCTCTCTGTTATGATGTCACTCAGGTCTTTACTTCTCTTTGTTATGATGTCACTCCTCTTCACTTCTCTCTGTTATGATGTCACTCCTCTTCACTTCTCTCTGTTATGATGTCACTCCTCTTCACTTCTCTCTGTTATGATGTCACTCAGGTCTTTATTTCTCTTTGTTATGATGTCACTCAGGTCTTTACTTCTCTCTGTTATGATGTCACTCAGGTCTTTATTTCTCTTTGTTATGATGTCACTCAGGTCTTTATTTCTCTTTGTTATGATGTCACTCAGGTCTTTATTTCTCTCTGTTATGATGTCACTCAGGTCTTTATTTCTCTCTGTTATGATGTCACTCAGGTCTTTACTTCTCTCTGTTATGATGTCACTCCTCTTCACTTCTCTCTGTTATGATGTCACTCAGGTCTTTACTTCTCTCTGTTATGATGTCACTCCTCTTCACTTCTCTCTGTTATGATGTCACTCCTCTTCACTTCTCTCTGTTATGATGTCACTCCTCTTCACTTCTCTCTGTTATGATGTCACTCAGGTCTTTACTTCTCTCTGTTATGATGTCACTCCTCTTCACTTCTCTCTGTTATGATGTCACTCAGGTCTTTACTTCTCTCTGTTATGATGTCACTCAGGTCTTTATTTCTCTCTGTTATGATGTCACTCAGGTCTTTATTTCTCTCTGTTATGATGTCACTCAGGTCTTTACTTTTCTCTGTTATGATGTCACTCCTCTTTACTTCTCTTTGTTATGATGTCACTCAGGTCTTTACTTCTCTTTGTTATGATGTCACTCCTCTTTACTTCTCTCTGTTATGATGTCTCTCAGGTCTTTACTTCTCTCTGTTATGATGTCACTCCTCTTCACTTTTCTCTGTTATGATGTCACTCAGGTCTTTATTTCTCTTTGTTATGATGTCACTCAGGTCTTTACTTCTCTCTGTTATGATGTCACTCAGGTCTTTATTTCTCTTTGTTATGATGTCACTCAGGTCTTTACTTCTCTCTGTTATGATGTCACTCAGGTCTTTACTTCTCTCTGTTATGATGTCACTCCTCTTCACTTCTCTCTGTTATGATGTCACTCCTCTTCACTTCTCTCTGTTATGATGTCACTCAGGTCTTTATTTCTCTTTGTTATGATGTCACTCAGGTCTTTACTTCTCTCTGTTATGATGTCACTCAGGTCTTTATTTCTCTTTGTTATGATGTCACTCAGGTCTTTACTTCTCTCTGTTATGATGTCACTCCTTTTTACTTCACTCTGTTATGATGTCACTCAGGTCTTTACTTCTCTCTGTTATGATGTCACTCCTATTTATTTCTCTCTGTTATGATGTCACTCAGGTCTTTACTTCTCTCTGTTATGATGTCACTCTTTATTTCTCTCTATTATGATGTCACTCAGGTCTTTATTTCTCTTTGTTATGATGTCACTCAGGTCTTTACTTCTCTCTGTTATGATGTCACTCAGGTCTTTATTTCTCTTTGTTATAATGTCACTCAGGTCTTTACTTCTCTCTGTTATGATGTCACTCAGGTCTTTATTTCTCTTTGTTATGATGTCACTCAGGTCTTTACTTCTCACTGTTATGATGTCACTCAGGTCTTTACTTCTCTCTGTTATGATGTCACTCCTCTTCACTTCTCTCTGTTATGATGTCACTCCTCTTCACTTCTCTCTGTTATGATGTCACTCCTCTTCACTTCTCTCTGTTATGATGTCACTCAGGTCTTTATTTCTCTTTGTTATGATGTCACTCAGGTATTTATTTCTCTTTGTTATGATGTCACTCAGGTCTTTATTTCTCTTTGTTATGATGTCACTCAGGTCTTTATTTCTCTCTGTTATGATGTCACTCAGGTCTTTATTTCTCTCTGTTATGATGTCACTCCTCTTTACTTCTCTCTGTTATGATGTCACTCAGGTCTTTATTTCTCTTTGTTATGATGTCACTCAGGTCTTTACTTCTCTCTGTTATGATGTCTCTCAGGTTTTTACTTCTCTCTGTTATGATGTCACTCCTCTTCACTTCTCTCTGTTATGATGTCACTCAGGTCTTTATTTCTCTTTGTTATGATGTCACTCAGGTCTTTATTTCTCTTTGTTATGATGTCACTCCTCTTTACTTCTCTCTGTTATGATGTCACTCAGGTCTTTATTTCTCTTTGTTATGATGTCACTCAGGTCTTTACTTCTCACTGTTATGATGTCACTCAGGTCTTTACTTCTCTCTGTTATGATGTCACTCCTCTTCACTTCTCTCTGTTGTGATGTCACTCCTCTTCACTTCTCTCTGTTATGATGTCACTCCTCTTCACTTCTCTCTGTTATGATGTCACTCAGGTCTTTACTTCTCTCTGTTATGATGTCACTCCTCTTCACTTCTCTCTGTTATGATGTCACTCAGGTCTTTACTTCTCTCTGTTATGATGTCACTCAGGTCTTTACTTCTCTCTGTTATGATGTCACTCAGGTCTTTATTTCTCTTTGTTATGATGTCACTCAGGTCTTTACTTCTCTCTGTTATGATGTCACTCCTCTTCACTTCTCTCTGTTATGATGTCACTCCTCTTCACTCCTCTCTGTTATGATGTCACTCAGGTCTTTATTTCTCTTTGTTATGATGTCACTCAGGTCTTTACTTCTCTCTGTTATGATGTCACTCCTTTTTACTTCACTCTGTTATGATGTCACTCAGGTCTTTACTTCTCTCTGTTATGATGTCACTCAGGTCTTTATTTCTCTTTGTTATGATGTCACTCAGGTCTTTACTTCTCTCTGTTATGATGTCACTCCTTTTTACTTCACTCTGTTATGATGTCACTCAGGTCTTTACTTCTCTCTGTTATGATGTCACTCCTATTTATTTCTCTCTGTTATGATGTCACTCAGGTCTTTACTTCTCTCTGTTATGATGTCACTCAGGTCTTTATTTCTCTTTGTTATAATGTCACTCAGGTCTTTACTTCTCTCTGTTATGATGTCACTCAGGTCTTTATTTCTCTTTGTTATGATGTCACTCAGGTCTTTACTTCTCACTGTTATGATGTCACTCAGGTCTTTACTTCTCTCTGTTATGATGTCACTCCTCTTCACTTCTCTCTGTTATGATGTCACTCCTCTTCACTTCTCTCTGTTATGATGTCACTCCTCTTCACTTCTCTCTGTTATGATGTCACTCAGGTCTTTATTTCTCTTTGTTATGATGTCACTCAGGTCTTTACTTCTCACTGTTATGATGTCACTCAGGTCTTTACTTCTCTCTGTTATGATGTCACTCCTCTTCACTTCTCTCTGTTATGATGTCACTCAGGTCTTTACTTCTCTCTGTTATGATGTCACTCAGGTCTTTACTTCTCTTTGTTATGATGTCACTCCTCTTTACTTCTCTCTGTTATGATGTCACTCCTCTTTACTTCTCTCTGTTATGATGTCACTCAGGTCTTTCCTTCTCTCTGTTATGATGTCACTCCTCTTCACTTCTCTCTGTTATGATGTCACTCAGGTCTTTATTTCTCTTTGTTATGATGTCACTCAGGTATTTATTTCTCTTTGTTATGATGTCACTCAGGTCTTTATTTCTCTTTGTTATGATGTCACTCAGGTCTTTATTTCTCTCTGTTATGATGTCACTCAGGTCTTTATTTCTCTCTGTTATGATGTCACTCCTCTTTACTTCTCTCTGTTATGATGTCACTCAGGTCTTTATTTCTCTTTGTTATGATGTCACTCAGGTCTTTACTTCTCTCTGTTATGATGTCTCTCAGGTTTTTACTTCTCTCTGTTATGATGTCACTCCTCTTCACTTCTCTCTGTTATGATGTCACTCAGGTCTTTATTTCTCTTTGTTATGATGTCACTCAGGTCTTTATTTCTCTTTGTTATGATGTCACTCCTCTTTACTTCTCTCTGTTATGATGTCACTCAGGTCTTTATTTCTCTATGTTATGATGTCACTCAGGTCTTTACTTCTCACTGTTATGATGTCACTCAGGTCTTTACTTCTCTCTGTTATGATGTCACTCCTCTTCACTTCTCTCTGTTGTGATGTCACTCCTCTTCACTTCTCTCTGTTATGATGTCACTCCTCTTCACTTCTCTCTGTTATGATGTCACTCAGGTCTTTACTTCTCTCTGTTATGATGTCACTCCTCTTCACTTCTCTCTGTTATGATGTCACTCAGGTCTTTACTTCTCTCTGTTATGATGTCATTCAGGTCTTTATTTCTCTTTGTTATGATGTCACTCAGGTCTTTATTTCTCTCTGTTATGATGTCACTCAGGTCTTTATTTCTCTCTGTTATGATGTCACTCAGGTCTTTACTTTTCTCTGTTATGATGTCACTCCTCTTTACTTCTCTTTGTTATGATGTCACTCAGGTCTTTACTTCTCTTTGTTATGATGTCACTCCTCTTTACTTCTCTCTGTTATGATGTCTCTCAGGTCTTTACTTCTCTCTGTTATGATGTCACTCCTCTTCACTTTTCTCTGTTATGATGTCACTCAGGTCTTTATTTCTCTTTGTTATGATGTCACTCAGGTCTTTACTTCTCTCTGTTATGATGTCACTCAGGTCTTTATTTCTCTTTGTTATGATGTCACTCAGGTCTTTACTTCTCTCTGTTATGATGTCACTCAGGTCTTTACTTCTCTCTGTTATGATGTCACTCCTCTTCACTTCTCTCTGTTATGATGTCACTCCTCTTCACTTCTCTCTGTTATGATGTCACTCAGGTCTTTATTTCTCTTTGTTATGATGTCACTCAGGTCTTTACTTCTCTCTGTTATGATGTCACTCAGGTCTTTATTTCTCTTTGTTATGATGTCACTCAGGTCTTTATTTCTCTTTGTTATGATGTCACTCAGGTCTTTATTTCTCTCTGTTATGATGTCACTCAGGTCTTTATTTCACTCTGTTATGATGTCACTCAGGTCTTTACTTCTCTCTGTTATGAAGTCACTCAGGTCTTTATTTCACTCTGTTATGATGTCACTCCTCTTTACTTCTCTCTGTCATGATGTCACTCAGGTCTTTACTTCTCTCTGTTATGATGTCACTCCTCTATACTTTTCTCTGTTATGATATCACTCAGGTCTTTACTTCTCTGTTATGATGTCACTCAGGTCTTTACTTCTCTCTGTGATGATGTCACTAAGGTCTTTATTTCTCTCTGTCATGATGTCACTCAGGTCTTTACTTCTCTCTTTTATAATGTCACTCCTCTTCATTTCTCTCTGTTATGATGTCACTCCTATTTACTTCTCTCTGTTATGATGTCACTCCTATTTACTTCTCTCTGTTATGATGTCACTCAGGTCTTTATTTCTCTTTGTTATGATGTCACTCAGGTCTTTACTTCTCTCTGTTATGATGTCACTCCTCTTCATTTCTCTCTGTTATGATGTCACTCCTCTTTACTTCCCTCTGTTATGATGTCACTCCTATTTACTTCTCTCTGTTATGATGTCACTCAGGTCTTTATTTCTCTTTGTTATGATGTCACTCAGGTCTTTACTTCTCTCTGTTATGATGTCACTCAGGTCTTTATTTCTCTTTGTTATGATGTCACTCAGGTCTTTACTTCTCTCTGTTATGATGTCACTCCTCTTCACTTTTCTCTGTTATGATGTCACTCCTTTTTACTTTTCTCTGTTATGATGTCACTCCTCTTTATTTCTCTCTGTTATGATGTCACTCAGGTCTTTACTTCTCTCTGTTATGATGTAAATCCTTTTTACTTCACTCTGTTATGATGTCACTCAGGTCTTTACTTCTCTCTGTTATGATGTCACTCCTCTTCATTTCTCTCTGTTATGATGTCACTCCTATTTACTTCTCTCTGTTATGATGTCACTCCTATTTATTTCTCTCTGTTATGATGTCACTCAGGTCTTTACTTCTCTCTGTTATGATGTCACTCCTTTTTACTTCACTCTGTTATGATGTCACTCAGGTCTTTACTTCTCTCTTTTATGATGTCACTCCTATTTATTTCTCTCTGTTATGATGTCACTCAGGTCTTTACTTCTCTCTGTTATGATGTCACTCTTTATTTCTCTCTATTATGATGTCACTCAGGTCTTTATTTCTCTTTGTTATGATGTCACTCAGGTCTTTACTTCTCACTGTTATGATGTCACTCAGGTCTTTACTTCTCTCTGTTATGATGTCACTCCTCTTCACTTCTCTCTGTTGTGATGTCACTCCTCTTCACTTCTCTCTGTTATGATGTCACTCCTCTTCACTTCTCTCTGTTATGATGTCACTCAGGTCTTTACTTCTCTCTGTTATGATGTCACTCCTCTTCACTTCTCTCTGTTATGATGTCACTCAGGTCTTTACTTCTCTCTGTTATGATGTCACTCAGGTCTTTACTTCTCTCTGTTATGATGTCACTCAGGTCTTTATTTCTCTTTGTTATGATGTCACTCAGGTCTTTACTTCTCTCTGTTATGATGTCACTCCTCTTCACTTCTCTCTGTTATGATGTCACTCCTCTTCACTCCTCTCTGTTATGATGTCACTCAGGTCTTTATTTCTCTTTGTTATGATGTCACTCAGGTCTTTACTTCTCTCTGTTATGATGTCACTCAGGTCTTTATTTCTCTTTGTTATGATGTCACTCAGGTCTTTACTTCTCTCTGTTATGATGTCACTCCTTTTTACTTCACTCTGTTATGATGTCACTCAGGTCTTTACTTCTCTCTGTTATGATGTCACTCCTATTTATTTCTCTCTGTTATGATGTCACTCAGGTCTTTACTTCTCTCTGTTATGATGTCACTCAGGTCTTTATTTCTCTTTGTTATAATGTCACTCAGGTCTTTACTTCTCTCTGTTATGATGTCACTCAGGTCTTTATTTCTCTTTGTTATGATGTCACTCAGGTCTTTACTTCTCACTGTTATGATGTCACTCAGGTCTTTACTTCTCTCTGTTATGATGTCACTCCTCTTCACTTCTCTCTGTTGTGATGTCACTCCTCTTCACTTCTCTCTGTTATGATGTCACTCCTCTTCACTTCTCTCTGTTATGATGTCACTCAGGTCTTTACTTCTCTCTGTTATGATGTCACTCCTCTTCACTTCTCTCTGTTATGATGTCACTCAGGTCTTTACTTCTCTCTGTTATGATGTCACTCAGGTCTTTATTTCTCTCTGTTATGATGTCACTCAGGTCTTTATTTCTCTCTGTTATGATGTCACTCAGGTCTTTACTTTTCTCTGTTATGATGTCACTCCTCTTTACTTCTCTTTGTTATGATGTCACTCAGGTCTTTACTTCTCTTTGTTATGATGTCACTCCTCTTTACTTCTCTCTGTTATGATGTCTCTCAGGTCTTTACTTCTCTCTGTTATGATGTCACTCCTCTTCACTTTTCTCTGTTATGATGTCACTCAGGTCTTTATTTCTCTTTGTTATGATGTCACTCAGGTCTTTACTTCTCTCTGTTATGATGTCACTCAGGTCTTTATTTCTCTTTGTTATGATGTCACTCAGGTCTTTACTTCTCTCTGTTATGATGTCACTCAGGTCTTTACTTCTCTCTGTTATGATGTCACTCCTCTTCACTTCTCTCTGTTATGATGTCACTCCTCTTCACTTCTCTCTGTTATGATGTCACTCAGGTCTTTATTTCTCTTTGTTATGATGTCACTCAGGTCTTTACTTCTCTCTGTTATGATGTCACTCAGGTCTTTATTTCTCTTTGTTATGATGTCACTCAGGTCTTTATTTCTCTTTGTTATGATGTCACTCAGGTCTTTATTTCTCTCTGTTATGATGTCACTCAGGTCTTTATTTCACTCTGTTATGATGTCACTCAGGTCTTTACTTCTCTCTGTTATGAAGTCACTCAGGTCTTTATTTCACTCTGTTATGATGTCACTCCTCTTTACTTCTCTCTGTCATGATGTCACTCAGGTCTTTACTTCTCTCTGTTATGATGTCACTCCTCTATACTTTTCTCTGTTATGATATCACTCAGGTCTTTACTTCTCTGTTATGATGTCACTCAGGTCTTTACTTCTCTCTGTGATGATGTCACTAAGGTCTTTATTTCTCTCTGTCATGATGTCACTCAGGTCTTTACTTCTCTCTTTTATAATGTCACTCCTCTTCATTTCTCTCTGTTATGATGTCACTCCTATTTACTTCTCTCTGTTATGATGTCACTCCTATTTACTTCTCTCTGTTATGATGTCACTCAGGTCTTTATTTCTCTTTGTTATGATGTCACTCAGGTCTTTACTTCTCTCTGTTATGATGTCACTCCTCTTCATTTCTCTCTGTTATGATGTCACTCCTCTTTACTTCCCTCTGTTATGATGTCACTCCTATTTACTTCTCTCTGTTATGATGTCACTCAGGTCTTTATTTCTCTTTGTTATGATGTCACTCAGGTCTTTACTTCTCTCTGTTATGATGTCACTCAGGTCTTTATTTCTCTTTGTTATGATGTCACTCAGGTCTTTACTTCTCTCTGTTATGATGTCACTCCTCTTCACTTTTCTCTGTTATGATGTCACTCCTTTTTACTTCTCTCTGTTATGATGTCACTCCTCTTTATTTCTCTCTGTTATGATGTCACTCAGGTCTTTACTTCTCTCTGTTATGATGTAAATCCTTTTTACTTCACTCTGTTATGATGTCACTCAGGTCTTTACTTCTCTCTGTTATGATGTCACTCCTCTTCATTTCTCTCTGTTATGATGTCACTCCTATTTACTTCTCTCTGTTATGATGTCACTCCTATTTATTTCTCTCTGTTATGATGTCACTCAGGTCTTTACTTCTCTCTGTTATGATGTCACTCCTTTTTACTTCACTCTGTTATGATGTCACTCAGGTCTTTACTTCTCTCTTTTATGATGTCACTCCTATTTATTTCTCTCTGTTATGATGTCACTCAGGTCTTTACTTCTCTCTGTTATGATGTCACTCTTTATTTCTCTCTATTATGATGTCACTCAGGTCTTTATTTCTCTTTGTTATGATGTCACTCAGGTCTTTACTTCTCACTGTTATGATGTCACTCAGGTCTTTACTTCTCTCTGTTATGATGTCACTCCTCTTCACTTCTCTCTGTTGTGATGTCACTCCTCTTCACTTCTCTCTGTTATGATGTCACTCCTCTTCACTTCTCTCTGTTATGATGTCACTCAGGTCTTTACTTCTCTCTGTTATGATGTCACTCCTCTTCACTTCTCTCTGTTATGATGTCACTCAGGTCTTTACTTCTCTCTGTTATGATGTCACTCAGGTCTTTACTTCTCTCTGTTATGATGTCACTCAGGTCTTTATTTCTCTTTGTTATGATGTCACTCAGGTCTTTACTTCTCTCTGTTATGATGTCACTCCTCTTCACTTCTCTCTGTTATGATGTCACTCCTCTTCACTCCTCTCTGTTATGATGTCACTCAGGTCTTTATTTCTCTTTGTTATGATGTCACTCAGGTCTTTACTTCTCTCTGTTATGATGTCACTCAGGTCTTTATTTCTCTTTGTTATGATGTCACTCAGGTCTTTACTTCTCTCTGTTATGATGTCACTCCTTTTTACTTCACTCTGTTATGATGTCACTCAGGTCTTTACTTCTCTCTGTTATGATGTCACTCCTATTTATTTCTCTCTGTTATGATGTCACTCAGGTCTTTACTTCTCTCTGTTATGATGTCACTCCTATTTATTTCTCTCTGTTATGATGTCACTCAGGTCTTTACTTCTCTCTGTTATGATGTCACTCAGGTCTTTATTTCTCTTTGTTATGATGTCACTCAGGTCTTTACTTCTCACTGTTATGATGTCACTCAGGTCTTTACTTCTCTCTGTTATGATGTCACTCCTCTTCACTTCTCTCTGTTGTGATGTCACTCCTCTTCACTTCTCTCTGTTATGATGTCACTCCTCTTCACTTCTCTCTGTTATGATGTCACTCAGGTCTTTACTTCTCTCTGTTATGATGTCACTCCTCTTCACTTCTCTCTGTTATGATGTCACTCAGGTCTTTACTTCTCTCTGTTATGATGTCACTCAGGTCTTTATTTCTCTTTGTTATGATGTCACTCAGGTCTTTATTTCTCTCTGTTATGATGTCACTCAGGTCTTTATTTCTCTCTGTTATGATGTCACTCAGGTCTTTACTTTTCTCTGTTATGATGTCACTCCTCTTTACTTCTCTTTGTTATGATGTCACTCAGGTCTTTACTTCTCTTTGTTATGATGTCACTCCTCTTTACTTCTCTCTGTTATGATGTCTCTCAGGTCTTTACTTCTCTCTGTTATGATGTCACTCCTCTTCACTTTTCTCTGTTATGATGTCACTCAGGTCTTTATTTCTCTTTGTTATGATGTCACTCAGGTCTTTACTTCTCTCTGTTATGATGTCACTCAGGTCTTTATTTCTCTTTGTTATGATGTCACTCAGGTCTTTACTTCTCTCTGTTATGATGTCACTCAGGTCTTTACTTCTCTCTGTTATGATGTCACTCCTCTTCACTTCTCTCTGTTATGATGTCACTCCTCTTCACTTCTCTCTGTTATGATGTCACTCAGGTCTTTATTTCTCTTTGTTATGATGTCACTCAGGTCTTTACTTCTCTCTGTTATGATGTCACTCAGGTCTTTATTTCTCTTTGTTATGATGTCACTCAGGTCTTTATTTCTCTTTGTTATGATGTCACTCAGGTCTTTATTTCTCTCTGTTATGATGTCACTCAGGTCTTTATTTCACTCTGTTATGATGTCACTCAGGTCTTTACTTCTCTCTGTTATGAAGTCACTCAGGTCTTTATTTCACTCTGTTATGATGTCACTCCTCTTTACTTCTCTCTGTCATGATGTCACTCAGGTCTTTACTTCTCTCTGTTATGATGTCACTCCTCTATACTTTTCTCTGTTATGATATCACTCAGGTCTTTACTTCTCTGTTATGATGTCACTCAGGTCTTTACTTCTCTCTGTGATGATGTCACTAAGGTCTTTATTTCTCTCTGTCATGATGTCACTCAGGTCTTTACTTCTCTCTTTTATAATGTCACTCCTCTTCATTTCTCTCTGTTATGATGTCACTCCTATTTACTTCTCTCTGTTATGATGTCACTCCTATTTACTTCTCTCTGTTATGATGTCACTCAGGTCTTTATTTCTCTTTGTTATGATGTCACTCAGGTCTTTACTTCTCTCTGTTATGATGTCACTCCTCTTCATTTCTCTCTGTTATGATGTCACTCCTCTTTACTTCCCTCTGTTATGATGTCACTCCTATTTACTTCTCTCTGTTATGATGTCACTCAGGTCTTTATTTCTCTTTGTTATGATGTCACTCAGGTCTTTACTTCTCTCTGTTATGATGTCACTCAGGTCTTTATTTCTCTTTGTTATGATGTCACTCAGGTCTTTACTTCTCTCTGTTATGATGTCACTCCTCTTCACTTTTCTCTGTTATGATGTCACTCCTTTTTACTTCTCTCTGTTATGATGTCACTCCTCTTTATTTCTCTCTGTTATGATGTCACTCAGGTCTTTACTTCTCTCTGTTATGATGTAAATCCTTTTTACTTCACTCTGTTATGATGTCACTCAGGTCTTTACTTCTCTCTGTTATGATGTCACTCCTCTTCATTTCTCTCTGTTATGATGTCACTCCTATTTACTTCTCTCTGTTATGATGTCACTCCTATTTATTTCTCTCTGTTATGATGTCACTCAGGTCTTTACTTCTCTCTGTTATGATGTCACTCCTTTTTACTTCACTCTGTTATGATGTCACTCAGGTCTTTACTTCTCTCTTTTATGATGTCACTCCTATTTATTTCTCTCTGTTATGATGTCACTCAGGTCTTTACTTCTCTCTGTTATGATGTCACTCTTTATTTCTCTCTATTATGATGTCACTCAGGTCTTTATTTCTCTTTGTTATGATGTCACTCAGGTCTTTACTTCTCACTGTTATGATGTCACTCAGGTCTTTACTTCTCTCTGTTATGATGTCACTCCTCTTCACTTCTCTCTGTTGTGATGTCACTCCTCTTCACTTCTCTCTGTTATGATGTCACTCCTCTTCACTTCTCTCTGTTATGATGTCACTCAGGTCTTTACTTCTCTCTGTTATGATGTCACTCCTCTTCACTTCTCTCTGTTATGATGTCACTCAGGTCTTTACTTCTCTCTGTTATGATGTCACTCAGGTCTTTACTTCTCTCTGTTATGATGTCACTCAGGTCTTTATTTCTCTTTGTTATGATGTCACTCAGGTCTTTACTTCTCTCTGTTATGATGTCACTCCTCTTCACTTCTCTCTGTTATGATGTCACTCCTCTTCACTCCTCTCTGTTATGATGTCACTCAGGTCTTTATTTCTCTTTGTTATGATGTCACTCAGGTCTTTACTTCTCTCTGTTATGATGTCACTCAGGTCTTTATTTCTCTTTGTTATGATGTCACTCAGGTCTTTACTTCTCTCTGTTATGATGTCACTCCTTTTTACTTCACTCTGTTATGATGTCACTCAGGTCTTTACTTCTCTCTGTTATGATGTCACTCCTATTTATTTCTCTCTGTTATGATGTCACTCAGGTCTTTACTTCTCTCTGTTATGATGTCACTCAGGTCTTTATTTCTCTTTGTTATAATGTCACTCAGGTCTTTACTTCTCTCTGTTATGATGTCACTCAGGTCTTTATTTCTCTTTGTTATGATGTCACTCAGGTCTTTACTTCTCACTGTTATGATGTCACTCAGGTCTTTACTTCTCTCTGTTATGATGTCACTCCTCTTCACTTCTCTCTGTTGTGATGTCACTCCTCTTCACTTCTCTCTGTTATGATGTCACTCCTCTTCACTTCTCTCTGTTATGATGTCACTCAGGTCTTTACTTCTCTCTGTTATGATGTCACTCCTCTTCACTTCTCTCTGTTATGATGTCACTCAGGTCTTTACTTCTCTCTGTTATGATGTCACTCAGGTCTTTATTTCTCTTTGTTATGATGTCACTCAGGTCTTTATTTCTCTCTGTTATGATGTCACTCAGGTCTTTATTTCTCTCTGTTATGATGTCACTCAGGTCTTTACTTTTCTCTGTTATGATGTCACTCCTCTTTACTTCTCTTTGTTATGATGTCACTCAGGTCTTTACTTCTCTTTGTTATGATGTCACTCCTCTTTACTTCTCTCTGTTATGATGTCTCTCAGGTCTTTACTTCTCTCTGTTATGATGTCACTCCTCTTCACTTTTCTCTGTTATGATGTCACTCAGGTCTTTATTTCTCTTTGTTATGATGTCACTCAGGTCTTTACTTCTCTCTGTTATGATGTCACTCAGGTCTTTATTTCTCTTTGTTATGATGTCACTCAGGTCTTTACTTCTCTCTGTTATGATGTCACTCAGGTCTTTACTTCTCTCTGTTATGATGTCACTCCTCTTCACTTCTCTCTGTTATGATGTCACTCCTCTTCACTTCTCTCTGTTATGATGTCACTCAGGTCTTTATTTCTCTTTGTTATGATGTCACTCAGGTCTTTACTTCTCTCTGTTATGATGTCACTCAGGTCTTTATTTCTCTTTGTTATGATGTCACTCAGGTCTTTATTTCTCTTTGTTATGATGTCACTCAGGTCTTTATTTCTCTCTGTTATGATGTCACTCAGGTCTTTATTTCACTCTGTTATGATGTCACTCAGGTCTTTACTTCTCTCTGTTATGAAGTCACTCAGGTCTTTATTTCACTCTGTTATGATGTCACTCCTCTTTACTTCTCTCTGTCATGATGTCACTCAGGTCTTTACTTCTCTCTGTTATGATGTCACTCCTCTATACTTTTCTCTGTTATGATATCACTCAGGTCTTTACTTCTCTGTTATGATGTCACTCAGGTCTTTACTTCTCTCTGTGATGATGTCACTAAGGTCTTTATTTCTCTCTGTCATGATGTCACTCAGGTCTTTACTTCTCTCTTTTATAATGTCACTCCTCTTCATTTCTCTCTGTTATGATGTCACTCCTATTTACTTCTCTCTGTTATGATGTCACTCCTATTTACTTCTCTCTGTTATGATGTCACTCAGGTCTTTATTTCTCTTTGTTATGATGTCACTCAGGTCTTTACTTCTCTCTGTTATGATGTCACTCCTCTTCATTTCTCTCTGTTATGATGTCACTCCTCTTTACTTCCCTCTGTTATGATGTCACTCCTATTTACTTCTCTCTGTTATGATGTCACTCAGGTCTTTATTTCTCTTTGTTATGATGTCACTCAGGTCTTTACTTCTCTCTGTTATGATGTCACTCAGGTCTTTATTTCTCTTTGTTATGATGTCACTCAGGTCTTTACTTCTCTCTGTTATGATGTCACTCCTCTTCACTTTTCTCTGTTATGATGTCACTCCTTTTTACTTCTCTCTGTTATGATGTCACTCCTCTTTATTTCTCTCTGTTATGATGTCACTCAGGTCTTTACTTCTCTCTGTTATGATGTAAATCCTTTTTACTTCACTCTGTTATGATGTCACTCAGGTCTTTACTTCTCTCTGTTATGATGTCACTCCTCTTCATTTCTCTCTGTTATGATGTCACTCCTATTTACTTCTCTCTGTTATGATGTCACTCCTATTTATTTCTCTCTGTTATGATGTCACTCAGGTCTTTACTTCTCTCTGTTATGATGTCACTCCTTTTTACTTCACTCTGTTATGATGTCACTCAGGTCTTTACTTCTCTCTTTTATGATGTCACTCCTATTTATTTCTCTCTGTTATGATGTCACTCAGGTCTTTACTTCTCTCTGTTATGATGTCACTCTTTATTTCTCTCTATTATGATGTCACTCAGGTCTTTATTTCTCTTTGTTATGATGTCACTCAGGTCTTTACTTCTCACTGTTATGATGTCACTCAGGTCTTTACTTCTCTCTGTTATGATGTCACTCCTCTTCACTTCTCTCTGTTGTGATGTCACTCCTCTTCACTTCTCTCTGTTATGATGTCACTCCTCTTCACTTCTCTCTGTTATGATGTCACTCAGGTCTTTACTTCTCTCTGTTATGATGTCACTCCTCTTCACTTCTCTCTGTTATGATGTCACTCAGGTCTTTACTTCTCTCTGTTATGATGTCACTCAGGTCTTTACTTCTCTCTGTTATGATGTCACTCAGGTCTTTATTTCTCTTTGTTATGATGTCACTCAGGTCTTTACTTCTCTCTGTTATGATGTCACTCCTCTTCACTTCTCTCTGTTATGATGTCACTCCTCTTCACTCCTCTCTGTTATGATGTCACTCAGGTCTTTATTTCTCTTTGTTATGATGTCACTCAGGTCTTTACTTCTCTCTGTTATGATGTCACTCAGGTCTTTATTTCTCTTTGTTATGATGTCACTCAGGTCTTTACTTCTCTCTGTTATGATGTCACTCCTTTTTACTTCACTCTGTTATGATGTCACTCAGGTCTTTACTTCTCTCTGTTATGATGTCACTCCTATTTATTTCTCTCTGTTATGATGTCACTCAGGTCTTTACTTCTCTCTGTTATGATGTCACTCAGGTCTTTATTTCTCTTTGTTATAATGTCACTCAGGTCTTTACTTCTCTCTGTTATGATGTCACTCAGGTCTTTATTTCTCTTTGTTATGATGTCACTCAGGTCTTTACTTCTCACTGTTATGATGTCACTCAGGTCTTTACTTCTCTCTGTTATGATGTCACTCCTCTTCACTTCTCTCTGTTGTGATGTCACTCCTCTTCACTTCTCTCTGTTATGATGTCACTCCTCTTCACTTCTCTCTGTTATGATGTCACTCAGGTCTTTACTTCTCTCTGTTATGATGTCACTCCTCTTCACTTCTCTCTGTTATGATGTCACTCAGGTCTTTACTTCTCTCTGTTATGATGTCACTCAGGTCTTTATTTCTCTTTGTTATGATGTCACTCAGGTCTTTATTTCTCTCTGTTATGATGTCACTCAGGTCTTTATTTCTCTCTGTTATGATGTCACTCAGGTCTTTACTTTTCTCTGTTATGATGTCACTCCTCTTTACTTCTCTTTGTTATGATGTCACTCAGGTCTTTACTTCTCTTTGTTATGATGTCACTCCTCTTTACTTCTCTCTGTTATGATGTCTCTCAGGTCTTTACTTCTCTCTGTTATGATGTCACTCCTCTTCACTTTTCTCTGTTATGATGTCACTCAGGTCTTTATTTCTCTTTGTTATGATGTCACTCAGGTCTTTACTTCTCTCTGTTATGATGTCACTCAGGTCTTTATTTCTCTTTGTTATGATGTCACTCAGGTCTTTACTTCTCTCTGTTATGATGTCACTCAGGTCTTTACTTCTCTCTGTTATGATGTCACTCCTCTTCACTTCTCTCTGTTATGATGTCACTCCTCTTCACTTCTCTCTGTTATGATGTCACTCAGGTCTTTATTTCTCTTTGTTATGATGTCACTCAGGTCTTTACTTCTCTCTGTTATGATGTCACTCAGGTCTTTATTTCTCTTTGTTATGATGTCACTCAGGTCTTTATTTCTCTTTGTTATGATGTCACTCAGGTCTTTATTTCTCTCTGTTATGATGTCACTCAGGTCTTTATTTCACTCTGTTATGATGTCACTCAGGTCTTTACTTCTCTCTGTTATGAAGTCACTCAGGTCTTTATTTCACTCTGTTATGATGTCACTCCTCTTTACTTCTCTCTGTCATGATGTCACTCAGGTCTTTACTTCTCTCTGTTATGATGTCACTCCTCTATACTTTTCTCTGTTATGATATCACTCAGGTCTTTACTTCTCTGTTATGATGTCACTCAGGTCTTTACTTCTCTCTGTGATGATGTCACTAAGGTCTTTATTTCTCTCTGTCATGATGTCACTCAGGTCTTTACTTCTCTCTTTTATAATGTCACTCCTCTTCATTTCTCTCTGTTATGATGTCACTCCTATTTACTTCTCTCTGTTATGATGTCACTCCTATTTACTTCTCTCTGTTATGATGTCACTCAGGTCTTTATTTCTCTTTGTTATGATGTCACTCAGGTCTTTACTTCTCTCTGTTATGATGTCACTCCTCTTCATTTCTCTCTGTTATGATGTCACTCCTCTTTACTTCCCTCTGTTATGATGTCACTCCTATTTACTTCTCTCTGTTATGATGTCACTCAGGTCTTTATTTCTCTTTGTTATGATGTCACTCAGGTCTTTACTTCTCTCTGTTATGATGTCACTCAGGTCTTTATTTCTCTTTGTTATGATGTCACTCAGGTCTTTACTTCTCTCTGTTATGATGTCACTCCTCTTCACTTTTCTCTGTTATGATGTCACTCCTTTTTACTTCTCTCTGTTATGATGTCACTCCTCTTTATTTCTCTCTGTTATGATGTCACTCAGGTCTTTACTTCTCTCTGTTATGATGTAAATCCTTTTTACTTCACTCTGTTATGATGTCACTCAGGTCTTTACTTCTCTCTGTTATGATGTCACTCCTCTTCATTTCTCTCTGTTATGATGTCACTCCTATTTACTTCTCTCTGTTATGATGTCACTCCTATTTATTTCTCTCTGTTATGATGTCACTCAGGTCTTTACTTCTCTCTGTTATGATGTCACTCCTTTTTACTTCACTCTGTTATGATGTCACTCAGGTCTTTACTTCTCTCTTTTATGATGTCACTCCTATTTATTTCTCTCTGTTATGATGTCACTCAGGTCTTTACTTCTCTCTGTTATGATGTCACTCTTTATTTCTCTCTATTATGATGTCACTCAGGTCTTTATTTCTCTTTGTTATGATGTCACTCAGGTCTTTACTTCTCACTGTTATGATGTCACTCAGGTCTTTACTTCTCTCTGTTATGATGTCACTCCTCTTCACTTCTCTCTGTTGTGATGTCACTCCTCTTCACTTCTCTCTGTTATGATGTCACTCCTCTTCACTTCTCTCTGTTATGATGTCACTCAGGTCTTTACTTCTCTCTGTTATGATGTCACTCCTCTTCACTTCTCTCTGTTATGATGTCACTC
Source organism: Labrus mixtus (assembly GCF_963584025.1). NCBI lineage: Eukaryota > Metazoa > Chordata > Actinopteri > Labriformes > Labridae > Labrus > Labrus mixtus. The sequence goes on from NW_026870281.1 coordinate 110,081, forward strand.
AGGTCTTTACTTCTCTCTGTTATGATGTCACTCAGGTCTTTACTTCTCTCTGTTATGATGTCACTCAGGTCTTTATTTCTCTTTGTTATGATGTCACTCAGGTCTTTACTTCTCTCTGTTATGATGTCACTCCTCTTCACTTCTCTCTGTTATGATGTCACTCCTCTTCACTCCTCTCTGTTATGATGTCACTCAGGTCTTTATTTCTCTTTGTTATGATGTCACTCAGGTCTTTACTTCTCTCTGTTATGATGTCACTCAGGTCTTTATTTCTCTTTGTTATGATGTCACTCAGGTCTTTACTTCTCTCTGTTATGATGTCACTCCTTTTTACTTCACTCTGTTATGATGTCACTCAGGTCTTTACTTCTCTCTGTTATGATGTCACTCCTATTTATTTCTCTCTGTTATGATGTCACTCAGGTCTTTACTTCTCTCTGTTATGATGTCACTCAGGTCTTTATTTCTCTTTGTTATAATGTCACTCAGGTCTTTACTTCTCTCTGTTATGATGTCACTCAGGTCTTTATTTCTCTTTGTTATGATGTCACTCAGGTCTTTACTTCTCACTGTTATGATGTCACTCAGGTCTTTACTTCTCTCTGTTATGATGTCACTCCTCTTCACTTCTCTCTGTTATGATGTCACTCCTCTTCACTTCTCTCTGTTATGATGTCACTCCTCTTCACTTCTCTCTGTTATGATGTCACTCAGGTCTTTATTTCTCTTTGTTATGATGTCACTCAGGTCTTTACTTCTCACTGTTATGATGTCACTCAGGTCTTTACTTCTCTCTGTTATGATGTCACTCCTCTTCACTTCTCTCTGTTATGATGTCACTCAGGTCTTTACTTCTCTCTGTTATGATGTCACTCAGGTCTTTACTTCTCTTTGTTATGATGTCACTCCTCTTTACTTCTCTCTGTTATGATGTCACTCAGGTCTTTACTTCTCTCTGTTATGATGTCACTCCTCTATACTTTTCTCTGTTATGATATCACTCAGGTCTTTACTTCTCTGTTATGATGTCACTCAGGTCTTTACTTCTCTCTGTGATGATGTCACTAAGGTCTTTATTTCTCTCTGTCATGATGTCACTCAGGTCTTTACTTCTCTCTTTTATAATGTCACTCCTCTTCATTTCTCTCTGTTATGATGTCACTCCTATTTACTTCTCTCTGTTATGATGTCACTCCTATTTACTTCTCTCTGTTATGATGTCACTCAGGTCTTTATTTCTCTTTGTTATGATGTCACTCAGGTCTTTACTTCTCTCTGTTATGATGTCACTCCTCTTCATTTCTCTCTGTTATGATGTCACTCCTCTTTACTTCCCTCTGTTATGATGTCACTCCTATTTACTTCTCTCTGTTATGATGTCACTCAGGTCTTTATTTCTCTTTGTTATGATGTCACTCAGGTCTTTACTTCTCTCTGTTATGATGTCACTCAGGTCTTTATTTCTCTTTGTTATGATGTCACTCAGGTCTTTACTTCTCTCTGTTATGATGTCACTCCTCTTCACTTTTCTCTGTTATGATGTCACTCCTTTTTACTTCTCTCTGTTATGATGTCACTCCTCTTTATTTCTCTCTGTTATGATGTCACTCAGGTCTTTACTTCTCTCTGTTATGATGTAAATCCTTTTTACTTCACTCTGTTATGATGTCACTCAGGTCTTTACTTCTCTCTGTTATGATGTCACTCCTCTTCATTTCTCTCTGTTATGATGTCACTCCTATTTACTTCTCTCTGTTATGATGTCACTCCTATTTATTTCTCTCTGTTATGATGTCACTCAGGTCTTTACTTCTCTCTGTTATGATGTCACTCCTTTTTACTTCACTCTGTTATGATGTCACTCAGGTCTTTACTTCTCTCTTTTATGATGTCACTCCTATTTATTTCTCTCTGTTATGATGTCACTCAGGTCTTTACTTCTCTCTGTTATGATGTCACTCTTTATTTCTCTCTATTATGATGTCACTCAGGTCTTTATTTCTCTTTGTTATGATGTCACTCAGGTCTTTACTTCTCACTGTTATGATGTCACTCAGGTCTTTACTTCTCTCTGTTATGATGTCACTCCTCTTCACTTCTCTCTGTTGTGATGTCACTCCTCTTCACTTCTCTCTGTTATGATGTCACTCCTCTTCACTTCTCTCTGTTATGATGTCACTCAGGTCTTTACTTCTCTCTGTTATGATGTCACTCCTCTTCACTTCTCTCTGTTATGATGTCACTCAGGTCTTTACTTCTCTCTGTTATGATGTCACTCAGGTCTTTACTTCTCTCTGTTATGATGTCACTCAGGTCTTTATTTCTCTTTGTTATGATGTCACTCAGGTCTTTACTTCTCTCTGTTATGATGTCACTCCTCTTCACTTCTCTCTGTTATGATGTCACTCCTCTTCACTCCTCTCTGTTATGATGTCACTCAGGTCTTTATTTCTCTTTGTTATGATGTCACTCAGGTCTTTACTTCTCTCTGTTATGATGTCACTCAGGTCTTTATTTCTCTTTGTTATGATGTCACTCAGGTCTTTACTTCTCTCTGTTATGATGTCACTCCTTTTTACTTCACTCTGTTATGATGTCACTCAGGTCTTTACTTCTCTCTGTTATGATGTCACTCCTATTTATTTCTCTCTGTTATGATGTCACTCAGGTCTTTACTTCTCTCTGTTATGATGTCACTCCTATTTATTTCTCTCTGTTATGATGTCACTCAGGTCTTTACTTCTCTCTGTTATGATGTCACTCAGGTCTTTATTTCTCTTTGTTATGATGTCACTCAGGTCTTTACTTCTCACTGTTATGATGTCACTCAGGTCTTTACTTCTCTCTGTTATGATGTCACTCCTCTTCACTTCTCTCTGTTGTGATGTCACTCCTCTTCACTTCTCTCTGTTATGATGTCACTCCTCTTCACTTCTCTCTGTTATGATGTCACTCAGGTCTTTACTTCTCTCTGTTATGATGTCACTCCTCTTCACTTCTCTCTGTTATGATGTCACTCAGGTCTTTACTTCTCTCTGTTATGATGTCACTCAGGTCTTTATTTCTCTTTGTTATGATGTCACTCAGGTCTTTATTTCTCTCTGTTATGATGTCACTCAGGTCTTTATTTCTCTCTGTTATGATGTCACTCAGGTCTTTACTTTTCTCTGTTATGATGTCACTCCTCTTTACTTCTCTTTGTTATGATGTCACTCAGGTCTTTACTTCTCTTTGTTATGATGTCACTCCTCTTTACTTCTCTCTGTTATGATGTCTCTCAGGTCTTTACTTCTCTCTGTTATGATGTCACTCCTCTTCACTTTTCTCTGTTATGATGTCACTCAGGTCTTTATTTCTCTTTGTTATGATGTCACTCAGGTCTTTACTTCTCTCTGTTATGATGTCACTCAGGTCTTTATTTCTCTTTGTTATGATGTCACTCAGGTCTTTACTTCTCTCTGTTATGATGTCACTCAGGTCTTTACTTCTCTCTGTTATGATGTCACTCCTCTTCACTTCTCTCTGTTATGATGTCACTCCTCTTCACTTCTCTCTGTTATGATGTCACTCAGGTCTTTATTTCTCTTTGTTATGATGTCACTCAGGTCTTTACTTCTCTCTGTTATGATGTCACTCAGGTCTTTATTTCTCTTTGTTATGATGTCACTCAGGTCTTTATTTCTCTTTGTTATGATGTCACTCAGGTCTTTATTTCTCTCTGTTATGATGTCACTCAGGTCTTTATTTCACTCTGTTATGATGTCACTCAGGTCTTTACTTCTCTCTGTTATGAAGTCACTCAGGTCTTTATTTCACTCTGTTATGATGTCACTCCTCTTTACTTCTCTCTGTCATGATGTCACTCAGGTCTTTACTTCTCTCTGTTATGATGTCACTCCTCTATACTTTTCTCTGTTATGATATCACTCAGGTCTTTACTTCTCTGTTATGATGTCACTCAGGTCTTTACTTCTCTCTGTGATGATGTCACTAAGGTCTTTATTTCTCTCTGTCATGATGTCACTCAGGTCTTTACTTCTCTCTTTTATAATGTCACTCCTCTTCATTTCTCTCTGTTATGATGTCACTCCTATTTACTTCTCTCTGTTATGATGTCACTCCTATTTACTTCTCTCTGTTATGATGTCACTCAGGTCTTTATTTCTCTTTGTTATGATGTCACTCAGGTCTTTACTTCTCTCTGTTATGATGTCACTCCTCTTCATTTCTCTCTGTTATGATGTCACTCCTCTTTACTTCCCTCTGTTATGATGTCACTCCTATTTACTTCTCTCTGTTATGATGTCACTCAGGTCTTTATTTCTCTTTGTTATGATGTCACTCAGGTCTTTACTTCTCTCTGTTATGATGTCACTCAGGTCTTTATTTCTCTTTGTTATGATGTCACTCAGGTCTTTACTTCTCTCTGTTATGATGTCACTCCTCTTCACTTTTCTCTGTTATGATGTCACTCCTTTTTACTTCTCTCTGTTATGATGTCACTCCTCTTTATTTCTCTCTGTTATGATGTCACTCAGGTCTTTACTTCTCTCTGTTATGATGTAAATCCTTTTTACTTCACTCTGTTATGATGTCACTCAGGTCTTTACTTCTCTCTGTTATGATGTCACTCCTCTTCATTTCTCTCTGTTATGATGTCACTCCTATTTACTTCTCTCTGTTATGATGTCACTCCTATTTATTTCTCTCTGTTATGATGTCACTCAGGTCTTTACTTCTCTCTGTTATGATGTCACTCCTTTTTACTTCACTCTGTTATGATGTCACTCAGGTCTTTACTTCTCTCTTTTATGATGTCACTCCTATTTATTTCTCTCTGTTATGATGTCACTCAGGTCTTTACTTCTCTCTGTTATGATGTCACTCTTTATTTCTCTCTATTATGATGTCACTCAGGTCTTTATTTCTCTTTGTTATGATGTCACTCAGGTCTTTACTTCTCACTGTTATGATGTCACTCAGGTCTTTACTTCTCTCTGTTATGATGTCACTCCTCTTCACTTCTCTCTGTTGTGATGTCACTCCTCTTCACTTCTCTCTGTTATGATGTCACTCCTCTTCACTTCTCTCTGTTATGATGTCACTCAGGTCTTTACTTCTCTCTGTTATGATGTCACTCCTCTTCACTTCTCTCTGTTATGATGTCACTCAGGTCTTTACTTCTCTCTGTTATGATGTCACTCAGGTCTTTACTTCTCTCTGTTATGATGTCACTCAGGTCTTTATTTCTCTTTGTTATGATGTCACTCAGGTCTTTACTTCTCTCTGTTATGATGTCACTCCTCTTCACTTCTCTCTGTTATGATGTCACTCCTCTTCACTCCTCTCTGTTATGATGTCACTCAGGTCTTTATTTCTCTTTGTTATGATGTCACTCAGGTCTTTACTTCTCTCTGTTATGATGTCACTCAGGTCTTTATTTCTCTTTGTTATGATGTCACTCAGGTCTTTACTTCTCTCTGTTATGATGTCACTCCTTTTTACTTCACTCTGTTATGATGTCACTCAGGTCTTTACTTCTCTCTGTTATGATGTCACTCCTATTTATTTCTCTCTGTTATGATGTCACTCAGGTCTTTACTTCTCTCTGTTATGATGTCACTCAGGTCTTTATTTCTCTTTGTTATAATGTCACTCAGGTCTTTACTTCTCTCTGTTATGATGTCACTCAGGTCTTTATTTCTCTTTGTTATGATGTCACTCAGGTCTTTACTTCTCACTGTTATGATGTCACTCAGGTCTTTACTTCTCTCTGTTATGATGTCACTCCTCTTCACTTCTCTCTGTTGTGATGTCACTCCTCTTCACTTCTCTCTGTTATGATGTCACTCCTCTTCACTTCTCTCTGTTATGATGTCACTCAGGTCTTTACTTCTCTCTGTTATGATGTCACTCCTCTTCACTTCTCTCTGTTATGATGTCACTCAGGTCTTTACTTCTCTCTGTTATGATGTCACTCAGGTCTTTATTTCTCTTTGTTATGATGTCACTCAGGTCTTTATTTCTCTCTGTTATGATGTCACTCAGGTCTTTATTTCTCTCTGTTATGATGTCACTCAGGTCTTTACTTTTCTCTGTTATGATGTCACTCCTCTTTACTTCTCTTTGTTATGATGTCACTCAGGTCTTTACTTCTCTTTGTTATGATGTCACTCCTCTTTACTTCTCTCTGTTATGATGTCTCTCAGGTCTTTACTTCTCTCTGTTATGATGTCACTCCTCTTCACTTTTCTCTGTTATGATGTCACTCAGGTCTTTATTTCTCTTTGTTATGATGTCACTCAGGTCTTTACTTCTCTCTGTTATGATGTCACTCAGGTCTTTATTTCTCTTTGTTATGATGTCACTCAGGTCTTTACTTCTCTCTGTTATGATGTCACTCAGGTCTTTACTTCTCTCTGTTATGATGTCACTCCTCTTCACTTCTCTCTGTTATGATGTCACTCCTCTTCACTTCTCTCTGTTATGATGTCACTCAGGTCTTTATTTCTCTTTGTTATGATGTCACTCAGGTCTTTACTTCTCTCTGTTATGATGTCACTCAGGTCTTTATTTCTCTTTGTTATGATGTCACTCAGGTCTTTATTTCTCTTTGTTATGATGTCACTCAGGTCTTTATTTCTCTCTGTTATGATGTCACTCAGGTCTTTATTTCACTCTGTTATGATGTCACTCAGGTCTTTACTTCTCTCTGTTATGAAGTCACTCAGGTCTTTATTTCACTCTGTTATGATGTCACTCCTCTTTACTTCTCTCTGTCATGATGTCACTCAGGTCTTTACTTCTCTCTGTTATGATGTCACTCCTCTATACTTTTCTCTGTTATGATATCACTCAGGTCTTTACTTCTCTGTTATGATGTCACTCAGGTCTTTACTTCTCTCTGTGATGATGTCACTAAGGTCTTTATTTCTCTCTGTCATGATGTCACTCAGGTCTTTACTTCTCTCTTTTATAATGTCACTCCTCTTCATTTCTCTCTGTTATGATGTCACTCCTATTTACTTCTCTCTGTTATGATGTCACTCCTATTTACTTCTCTCTGTTATGATGTCACTCAGGTCTTTATTTCTCTTTGTTATGATGTCACTCAGGTCTTTACTTCTCTCTGTTATGATGTCACTCCTCTTCATTTCTCTCTGTTATGATGTCACTCCTCTTTACTTCCCTCTGTTATGATGTCACTCCTATTTACTTCTCTCTGTTATGATGTCACTCAGGTCTTTATTTCTCTTTGTTATGATGTCACTCAGGTCTTTACTTCTCTCTGTTATGATGTCACTCAGGTCTTTATTTCTCTTTGTTATGATGTCACTCAGGTCTTTACTTCTCTCTGTTATGATGTCACTCCTCTTCACTTTTCTCTGTTATGATGTCACTCCTTTTTACTTCTCTCTGTTATGATGTCACTCCTCTTTATTTCTCTCTGTTATGATGTCACTCAGGTCTTTACTTCTCTCTGTTATGATGTAAATCCTTTTTACTTCACTCTGTTATGATGTCACTCAGGTCTTTACTTCTCTCTGTTATGATGTCACTCCTCTTCATTTCTCTCTGTTATGATGTCACTCCTATTTACTTCTCTCTGTTATGATGTCACTCCTATTTATTTCTCTCTGTTATGATGTCACTCAGGTCTTTACTTCTCTCTGTTATGATGTCACTCCTTTTTACTTCACTCTGTTATGATGTCACTCAGGTCTTTACTTCTCTCTTTTATGATGTCACTCCTATTTATTTCTCTCTGTTATGATGTCACTCAGGTCTTTACTTCTCTCTATTATGATGTCACTCAGGTCTTTATTTCTCTTTGTTATGATGTCACTCAGGTCTTTACTTCTCACTGTTATGATGTCACTCAGGTCTTTACTTCTCTCTGTTATGATGTCACTCCTCTTCACTTCTCTCTGTTGTGATGTCACTCCTCTTCACTTCTCTCTGTTATGATGTCACTCCTCTTCACTTCTCTCTGTTATGATGTCACTCAGGTCTTTACTTCTCTCTGTTATGATGTCACTCCTCTTCACTTCTCTCTGTTATGATGTCACTCAGGTCTTTACTTCTCTCTGTTATGATGTCACTCAGGTCTTTACTTCTCTCTGTTATGATGTCACTCAGGTCTTTATTTCTCTTTGTTATGATGTCACTCAGGTCTTTACTTCTCTCTGTTATGATGTCACTCCTCTTCACTTCTCTCTGTTATGATGTCACTCCTCTTCACTCCTCTCTGTTATGATGTCACTCAGGTCTTTATTTCTCTTTGTTATGATGTCACTCAGGTCTTTACTTCTCTCTGTTATGATGTCACTCAGGTCTTTATTTCTCTTTGTTATGATGTCACTCAGGTCTTTACTTCTCTCTGTTATGATGTCACTCCTTTTTACTTCACTCTGTTATGATGTCACTCAGGTCTTTACTTCTCTCTGTTATGATGTCACTCCTATTTATTTCTCTCTGTTATGATGTCACTCAGGTCTTTACTTCTCTCTGTTATGATGTCACTCAGGTCTTTATTTCTCTTTGTTATAATGTCACTCAGGTCTTTACTTCTCTCTGTTATGATGTCACTCAGGTCTTTATTTCTCTTTGTTATGATGTCACTCAGGTCTTTACTTCTCACTGTTATGATGTCACTCAGGTCTTTACTTCTCTCTGTTATGATGTCACTCCTCTTCACTTCTCTCTGTTATGATGTCACTCCTCTTCACTTCTCTCTGTTATGATGTCACTCCTCTTCACTTCTCTCTGTTATGATGTCACTCAGGTCTTTATTTCTCTTTGTTATGATGTCACTCAGGTCTTTACTTCTCACTGTTATGATGTCACTCAGGTCTTTACTTCTCTCTGTTATGATGTCACTCCTCTTCACTTCTCTCTGTTATGATGTCACTCAGGTCTTTACTTCTCTCTGTTATGATGTCACTCAGGTCTTTACTTCTCTTTGTTATGATGTCACTCCTCTTTACTTCTCTCTGTTATGATGTCACTCCTCTTTACTTCTCTCTGTTATGATGTCACTCAGGTCTTTCCTTCTCTCTGTTATGATGTCACTCCTCTTCACTTCTCTCTGTTATGATGTCACTCAGGTCTTTATTTCTCTTTGTTATGATGTCACTCAGGTATTTATTTCTCTTTGTTATGATGTCACTCAGGTCTTTATTTCTCTTTGTTATGATGTCACTCAGGTCTTTATTTCTCTCTGTTATGATGTCACTCAGGTCTTTATTTCTCTCTGTTATGATGTCACTCCTCTTTACTTCTCTCTGTTATGATGTCACTCAGGTCTTTATTTCTCTTTGTTATGATGTCACTCAGGTCTTTACTTCTCTCTGTTATGATGTCTCTCAGGTTTTTACTTCTCTCTGTTATGATGTCACTCCTCTTCACTTCTCTCTGTTATGATGTCACTCAGGTCTTTATTTCTCTTTGTTATGATGTCACTCAGGTCTTTATTTCTCTTTGTTATGATGTCACTCCTCTTTACTTCTCTCTGTTATGATGTCACTCAGGTCTTTATTTCTCTTTGTTATGATGTCACTCAGGTCTTTACTTCTCACTGTTATGATGTCACTCAGGTCTTTACTTCTCTCTGTTATGATGTCACTCCTCTTCACTTCTCTCTGTTGTGATGTCACTCCTCTTCACTTCTCTCTGTTATGATGTCACTCCTCTTCACTTCTCTCTGTTATGATGTCACTCAGGTCTTTACTTCTCTCTGTTATGATGTCACTCCTCTTCACTTCTCTCTGTTATGATGTCACTCAGGTCTTTACTTCTCTCTGTTATGATGTCACTCAGGTCTTTATTTCTCTCTGTTATGATGTCACTCCTCTTTACTTCCCTCTGTTATGATGTCACTCCTATTTACTTCTCTCTGTTATGATGTCACTCAGGTCTTTATTTCTCTTTGTTATGATGTCACTCAGGTCTTTACTTCTCTCTGTTATGATGTCACTCAGGTCTTTATTTCTCTTTGTTATGATGTCACTCAGGTCTTTACTTCTCTCTGTTATGATGTCACTCCTCTTCACTTTTCTCTGTTATGATGTCACTCCTTTTTACTTCTCTCTGTTATGATGTCACTCCTCTTTATTTCTCTCTGTTATGATGTCACTCAGGTCTTTACTTCTCTCTGTTATGATGTAAATCCTTTTTACTTCACTCTGTTATGATGTCACTCAGGTCTTTACTTCTCTCTGTTATGATGTCACTCCTCTTCATTTCTCTCTGTTATGATGTCACTCCTATTTACTTCTCTCTGTTATGATGTCACTCCTATTTATTTCTCTCTGTTATGATGTCACTCAGGTCTTTACTTCTCTCTGTTATGATGTCACTCCTTTTTACTTCACTCTGTTATGATGTCACTCAGGTCTTTACTTCTCTCTGTTATGATGTCACTCCTATTTATTTCTCTCTGTTATGATGTCACTCAGGTCTTTACTTCTCTCTGTTATGATGTCACTCTTTATTTCTCTCTATTATGATGTCACTCAGGTCTTTATTTCTCTTTGTTATGATGTCACTCAGGTCTTTACTTCTCACTGTTATGATGTCACTCAGGTCTTTACTTCTCTCTGTTATGATGTCACTCCTCTTCACTTCTCTCTGTTGTGATGTCACTCCTCTTCACTTCTCTCTGTTATGATGTCACTCCTCTTCACTTCTCTCTGTTATGATGTCACTCAGGTCTTTACTTCTCTCTGTTATGATGTCACTCCTCTTCACTTCTCTCTGTTATGATGTCACTCAGGTCTTTACTTCTCTCTGTTATGATGTCACTCAGGTCTTTACTTCTCTCTGTTATGATGTCACTCAGGTCTTTATTTCTCTTTGTTATGATGTCACTCAGGTCTTTACTTCTCTCTGTTATGATGTCACTCCTCTTCACTTCTCTCTGTTATGATGTCACTCCTCTTCACTCCTCTCTGTTATGATGTCACTCAGGTCTTTATTTCTCTTTGTTATGATGTCACTCAGGTCTTTACTTCTCTCTGTTATGATGTCACTCAGGTCTTTATTTCTCTTTGTTATGATGTCACTCAGGTCTTTACTTCTCTCTGTTATGATGTCACTCCTTTTTACTTCACTCTGTTATGATGTCACTCAGGTCTTTACTTCTCTCTGTTATGATGTCACTCCTATTTATTTCTCTCTGTTATGATGTCACTCAGGTCTTTACTTCTCTCTGTTATGATGTCACTCAGGTCTTTATTTCTCTTTGTTATAATGTCACTCAGGTCTTTACTTCTCTCTGTTATGATGTCACTCAGGTCTTTATTTCTCTTTGTTATGATGTCACTCAGGTCTTTACTTCTCACTGTTATGATGTCACTCAGGTCTTTACTTCTCTCTGTTATGATGTCACTCCTCTTCACTTCTCTCTGTTATGATGTCACTCCTCTTCACTTCTCTCTGTTATGATGTCACTCCTCTTCACTTCTCTCTGTTATGATGTCACTCAGGTCTTTATTTCTCTTTGTTATGATGTCACTCAGGTCTTTACTTCTCACTGTTATGATGTCACTCAGGTCTTTACTTCTCTCTGTTATGATGTCACTCCTCTTCACTTCTCTCTGTTATGATGTCACTCAGGTCTTTACTTCTCTCTGTTATGATGTCACTCAGGTCTTTACTTCTCTTTGTTATGATGTCACTCCTCTTTACTTCTCTCTGTTATGATGTCACTCCTCTTTACTTCTCTCTGTTATGATGTCACTCAGGTCTTTCCTTCTCTCTGTTATGATGTCACTCCTCTTCACTTCTCTCTGTTATGATGTCACTCAGGTCTTTATTTCTCTTTGTTATGATGTCACTCAGGTATTTATTTCTCTTTGTTATGATGTCACTCAGGTCTTTATTTCTCTTTGTTATGATGTCACTCAGGTCTTTATTTCTCTCTGTTATGATGTCACTCAGGTCTTTATTTCTCTCTGTTATGATGTCACTCCTCTTTACTTCTCTCTGTTATGATGTCACTCAGGTCTTTATTTCTCTTTGTTATGATGTCACTCAGGTCTTTACTTCTCTCTGTTATGATGTCTCTCAGGTTTTTACTTCTCTCTGTTATGATGTCACTCCTCTTCACTTCTCTCTGTTATGATGTCACTCAGGTCTTTATTTCTCTTTGTTATGATGTCACTCAGGTCTTTATTTCTCTTTGTTATGATGTCACTCCTCTTTACTTCTCTCTGTTATGATGTCACTCAGGTCTTTATTTCTCTTTGTTATGATGTCACTCAGGTCTTTACTTCTCACTGTTATGATGTCACTCAGGTCTTTACTTCTCTCTGTTATGATGTCACTCCTCTTCACTTCTCTCTGTTGTGATGTCACTCCTCTTCACTTCTCTCTGTTATGATGTCACTCCTCTTCACTTCTCTCTGTTATGATGTCACTCAGGTCTTTACTTCTCTCTGTTATGATGTCACTCCTCTTCACTTCTCTCTGTTATGATGTCACTCAGGTCTTTACTTCTCTCTGTTATGATGTCACTCAGGTCTTTATTTCTCTTTGTTATGATGTCACTCAGGTCTTTATTTCTCTCTATGATGTCACTCAGGTCTTTATTTCTCTCTGTTATGATGTCACTCAGGTCTTTACTTTTCTCTGTTATGATGTCACTCCTCTTTACTTCTCTTTGTTATGATGTCACTCAGGTCTTTACTTCTCTCTGTTATGATGTCACTCCTCTTCACTTTTCTCTGTTATGATGTCACTCCTTTTTACTTCTCTCTGTTATGATGTCACTCCTCTTTATTTCTCTCTGTTATGATGTCACTCAGGTCTTTACTTCTCTCTGTTATGATGTAAATCCTTTTTACTTCACTCTGTTATGATGTCACTCAGGTCTTTACTTCTCTCTGTTATGATGTCACTCCTCTTCATTTCTCTCTGTTATGATGTCACTCCTATTTACTTCTCTCTGTTATGATGTCACTCCTATTTATTTCTCTCTGTTATGATGTCACTCAGGTCTTTACTTCTCTCTGTTATGATGTCACTCCTTTTTACTTCACTCTGTTATGATGTCACTCAGGTCTTTACTTCTCTCTGTTATGATGTCACTCCTATTTATTTCTCTCTGTTATGATGTCACTCAGGTCTTTACTTCTCTCTGTTATGATGTCACTCTTTATTTCTCTCTATGATGTCACTCAGGTCTTTATTTCTCTTTGTTATGATGTCACTCAGGTCTTTACTTCTCACTGTTATGATGTCACTCAGGTCTTTACTTCTCTCTGTTATGATGTCACTCCTCTTCACTTCTCTCTGTTGTGATGTCACTCCTCTTCACTTCTCTCTGTTATGATGTCACTCCTCTTCACTTCTCTCTGTTATGATGTCACTCAGGTCTTTACTTCTCTCTGTTATGATGTCACTCCTCTTCACTTCTCTCTGTTATGATGTCACTCAGGTCTTTACTTCTCTCTGTTATGATGTCACTCAGGTCTTTACTTCTCTCTGTTATGATGTCACTCAGGTCTTTATTTCTCTTTGTTATGATGTCACTCAGGTCTTTACTTCTCTCTGTTATGATGTCACTCCTCTTCACTTCTCTCTGTTATGATGTCACTCCTCTTCACTCCTCTCTGTTATGATGTCACTCAGGTCTTTATTTCTCTTTGTTATGATGTCACTCAGGTCTTTACTTCTCTCTGTTATGATGTCACTCAGGTCTTTATTTCTCTTTGTTATGATGTCACTCAGGTCTTTACTTCTCTCTGTTATGATGTCACTCCTTTTTACTTCACTCTGTTATGATGTCACTCAGGTCTTTACTTCTCTCTGTTATGATGTCACTCCTATTTATTTCTCTCTGTTATGATGTCACTCAGGTCTTTACTTCTCTCTGTTATGATGTCACTCAGGTCTTTATTTCTCTTTGTTATAATGTCACTCAGGTCTTTACTTCTCTCTGTTATGATGTCACTCAGGTCTTTATTTCTCTTTGTTATGATGTCACTCAGGTCTTTACTTCTCACTGTTATGATGTCACTCAGGTCTTTACTTCTCTCTGTTATGATGTCACTCCTCTTCACTTCTCTCTGTTATGATGTCACTCCTCTTCACTTCTCTCTGTTATGATGTCACTCCTCTTCACTTCTCTCTGTTATGATGTCACTCAGGTCTTTATTTCTCTTTGTTATGATGTCACTCAGGTCTTTACTTCTCACTGTTATGATGTCACTCAGGTCTTTACTTCTCTCTGTTATGATGTCACTCCTCTTCACTTCTCTCTGTTATGATGTCACTCAGGTCTTTACTTCTCTCTGTTATGATGTCACTCAGGTCTTTACTTCTCTTTGTTATGATGTCACTCCTCTTTACTTCTCTCTGTTATGATGTCACTCCTCTTTACTTCTCTCTGTTATGATGTCACTCAGGTCTTTCCTTCTCTCTGTTATGATGTCACTCCTCTTCACTTCTCTCTGTTATGATGTCACTCAGGTCTTTATTTCTCTTTGTTATGATGTCACTCAGGTATTTATTTCTCTTTGTTATGATGTCACTCAGGTCTTTATTTCTCTTTGTTATGATGTCACTCAGGTCTTTATTTCTCTCTGTTATGATGTCACTCAGGTCTTTATTTCTCTCTGTTATGATGTCACTCCTCTTTACTTCTCTCTGTTATGATGTCACTCAGGTCTTTATTTCTCTTTGTTATGATGTCACTCAGGTCTTTACTTCTCTCTGTTATGATGTCTCTCAGGTTTTTACTTCTCTCTGTTATGATGTCACTCCTCTTCACTTCTCTCTGTTATGATGTCACTCAGGTCTTTACTTCTCTCTGTTATGATGTCACTCAGGTCTTTACTTCTCTTTGTTATGATGTCACTCCTCTTTACTTCTCTTTGTTATGATGTCACTCCTCTTTACTTCTCTCTGTTATGATGTCACTCAGGTCTTTATTTCTCTTTGTTATGATGTCACTCAGGTCTTTACTTCTCACTGTTATGATGTCACTCAGGTCTTTACTTCTCTCTGTTATGATGTCACTCCTCTTCACTTCTCTCTGTTGTGATGTCACTCCTCTTCACTTCTCTCTGTTATGATGTCACTCCTCTTCACTTCTCTCTGTTATGATGTCACTCAGGTCTTTACTTCTCTCTGTTATGATGTCACTCCTCTTCACTTCTCTCTGTTATGATGTCACTCAGGTCTTTACTTCTCTCTGTTATGATGTCACTCAGGTCTTTATTTCTCTTTGTTATGATGTCACTCAGGTCTTTATTTCTCTCTGTTATGATGTCACTCAGGTCTTTATTTCTCTCTGTTATGATGTCACTCAGGTCTTTACTTTTCTCTGTTATGATGTCACTCCTCTTTACTTCTCTTTGTTATGATGTCACTCAGGTCTTTACTTCTCTCTGTTATGATGTCACTCCTCTTCACTTTTCTCTGTTATGATGTCACTCCTTTTTACTTCTCTCTGTTATGATGTCACTCCTCTTTATTTCTCTCTGTTATGATGTCACTCAGGTCTTTACTTCTCTCTGTTATGATGTAAATCCTTTTTACTTCACTCTGTTATGATGTCACTCAGGTCTTTACTTCTCTCTGTTATGATGTCACTCCTCTTCATTTCTCTCTGTTATGATGTCACTCCTATTTACTTCTCTCTGTTATGATGTCACTCCTATTTATTTCTCTCTGTTATGATGTCACTCAGGTCTTTACTTCTCTCTGTTATGATGTCACTCCTTTTTACTTCACTCTGTTATGATGTCACTCAGGTCTTTACTTCTCTCTGTTATGATGTCACTCCTATTTATTTCTCTCTGTTATGATGTCACTCAGGTCTTTACTTCTCTCTGTTATGATGTCACTCTTTATTTCTCTCTATGATGTCACTCAGGTCTTTATTTCTCTTTGTTATGATGTCACTCAGGTCTTTACTTCTCACTGTTATGATGTCACTCAGGTCTTTACTTCTCTCTGTTATGATGTCACTCCTCTTCACTTCTCTCTGTTGTGATGTCACTCCTCTTCACTTCTCTCTGTTATGATGTCACTCCTCTTCACTTCTCTCTGTTATGATGTCACTCAGGTCTTTACTTCTCTCTGTTATGATGTCACTCCTCTTCACTTCTCTCTGTTATGATGTCACTCAGGTCTTTACTTCTCTCTGTTATGATGTCACTCAGGTCTTTACTTCTCTCTGTTATGATGTCACTCAGGTCTTTACTTTTCTCTGTTATGATGTCACTCCTCTTTACTTCTCTTTGTTATGATGTCACTCAGGTCTTTACTTCTCTTTGTTATGATGTCACTCCTCTTTACTTCTCTCTGTTATGATGTCTCTCAGGTCTTTACTTCTCTCTGTTATGATGTCACTCCTCTTCACTTTTCTCTGTTATGATGTCACTCAGGTCTTTATTTCTCTTTGTTATGATGTCACTCAGGTCTTTACTTCTCTCTGTTATGATGTCACTCAGGTCTTTATTTCTCTTTGTTATGATGTCACTCAGGTCTTTACTTCTCTCTGTTATGATGTCACTCAGGTCTTTACTTCTCTCTGTTATGATGTCACTCCTCTTCACTTCTCTCTGTTATGATGTCACTCCTCTTCACTTCTCTCTGTTATGATGTCACTCAGGTCTTTATTTCTCTTTGTTATGATGTCACTCAGGTCTTTACTTCTCTCTGTTATGATGTCACTCAGGTCTTTATTTCTCTTTGTTATGATGTCACTCAGGTCTTTATTTCTCTTTGTTATGATGTCACTCAGGTCTTTATTTCTCTCTGTTATGATGTCACTCAGGTCTTTATTTCACTCTGTTATGATGTCACTCAGGTCTTTACTTCTCTCTGTTATGAAGTCACTCAGGTCTTTATTTCACTCTGTTATGATGTCACTCCTCTTTACTTCTCTCTGTCATGATGTCACTCAGGTCTTTACTTCTCTCTGTTATGATGTCACTCCTCTATACTTTTCTCTGTTATGATATCACTCAGGTCTTTACTTCTCTGTTATGATGTCACTCAGGTCTTTACTTCTCTCTGTGATGATGTCACTAAGGTCTTTATTTCTCTCTGTCATGATGTCACTCAGGTCTTTACTTCTCTCTTTTATAATGTCACTCCTCTTCATTTCTCTCTGTTATGATGTCACTCCTATTTACTTCTCTCTGTTATGATGTCACTCCTATTTACTTCTCTCTGTTATGATGTCACTCAGGTCTTTATTTCTCTTTGTTATGATGTCACTCAGGTCTTTACTTCTCTCTGTTATGATGTCACTCCTCTTCATTTCTCTCTGTTATGATGTCACTCCTCTTTACTTCCCTCTGTTATGATGTCACTCCTATTTACTTCTCTCTGTTATGATGTCACTCAGGTCTTTATTTCTCTTTGTTATGATGTCACTCAGGTCTTTACTTCTCTCTGTTATGATGTCACTCAGGTCTTTATTTCTCTCTGTTATGATGTCACTCAGGTCTTTAATTTTCTCTGTTATGATGTCACTCCTCTTTACTTCTCTTTGTTATGATGTCACTCAGGTCTTTACTTCTCTCTGTTATGATGTCACTCCTCTTCACTTTTCTCTGTTATGATGTCACTCCTTTTTACTTCTCTCTGTTATGATGTCACTCCTCTTTATTTCTCTCTGTTATGATGTCACTCAGGTCTTTACTTCTCTCTGTTATGATGTAAATCCTTTTTACTTCACTCTGTTATGATGTCACTCAGGTCTTTACTTCTCTCTGTTATGATGTCACTCCTCTTCATTTCTCTCTGTTATGATGTCACTCCTATTTACTTCTCTCTGTTATGATGTCACTCCTATTTATTTCTCTCTGTTATGATGTCACTCAGGTCTTTACTTCTCTCTGTTATGATGTCACTCCTTTTTACTTCACTCTGTTATGATGTCACTCAGGTCTTTACTTCTCTCTGTTATGATGTCACTCCTATTTATTTCTCTCTGTTATGATGTCACTCAGGTCTTTACTTCTCTCTGTTATGATGTCACTCTTTATTTCTCTCTATTATGATGTCACTCAGGTCTTTATTTCTCTTTGTTATGATGTCACTCAGGTCTTTACTTCTCACTGTTATGATGTCACTCAGGTCTTTACTTCTCTCTGTTATGATGTCACTCCTCTTCACTTCTCTCTGTTGTGATGTCACTCCTCTTCACTTCTCTCTGTTATGATGTCACTCCTCTTCACTTCTCTCTGTTATGATGTCACTCAGGTCTTTACTTCTCTCTGTTATGATGTCACTCCTCTTCACTTCTCTCTGTTATGATGTCACTCAGGTCTTTACTTCTCTCTGTTATGATGTCACTCAGGTCTTTACTTCTCTCTGTTATGATGTCACTCAGGTCTTTATTTCTCTTTGTTATGATGTCACTCAGGTCTTTACTTCTCTCTGTTATGATGTCACTCCTCTTCACTTCTCTCTGTTATGATGTCACTCCTCTTCACTCCTCTCTGTTATGATGTCACTCAGGTCTTTATTTCTCTTTGTTATGATGTCACTCAGGTCTTTACTTCTCTCTGTTATGATGTCACTCAGGTCTTTATTTCTCTTTGTTATGATGTCACTCAGGTCTTTACTTCTCTCTGTTATGATGTCACTCAGGTCTTTATTTCTCTTTGTTATAATGTCACTCAGGTCTTTACTTCTCTCTGTTATGATGTCACTCAGGTCTTTATTTCTCTTTGTTATGATGTCACTCAGGTCTTTACTTCTCACTGTTATGATGTCACTCAGGTCTTTACTTCTCTCTGTTATGATGTCACTCCTCTTCACTTCTCTCTGTTATGATGTCACTCCTCTTCACTTCTCTCTGTTATGATGTCACTCCTCTTCACTTCTCTCTGTTATGATGTCACTCAGGTCTTTATTTCTCTTTGTTATGATGTCACTCAGGTCTTTACTTCTCACTGTTATGATGTCACTCAGGTCTTTACTTCTCTCTGTTATGATGTCACTCCTCTTCACTTCTCTCTGTTATGATGTCACTCAGGTCTTTACTTCTCTCTGTTATGATGTCACTCAGGTCTTTACTTCTCTTTGTTATGATGTCACTCCTCTTTACTTCTCTCTGTTATGATGTCACTCCTCTTTACTTCTCTCTGTTATGATGTCACTCAGGTCTTTCCTTCTCTCTGTTATGATGTCACTCCTCTTCACTTCTCTCTGTTATGATGTCACTCAGGTCTTTATTTCTCTTTGTTATGATGTCACTCAGGTATTTATTTCTCTTTGTTATGATGTCACTCAGGTCTTTATTTCTCTTTGTTATGATGTCACTCAGGTCTTTATTTCTCTCTGTTATGATGTCACTCAGGTCTTTATTTCTCTCTGTTATGATGTCACTCCTCTTTACTTCTCTCTGTTATGATGTCACTCAGGTCTTTATTTCTCTTTGTTATGATGTCACTCAGGTCTTTACTTCTCTCTGTTATGATGTCTCTCAGGTTTTTACTTCTCTCTGTTATGATGTCACTCCTCTTCACTTCTCTCTGTTATGATGTCACTCAGGTCTTTATTTCTCTTTGTTATGATGTCACTCAGGTCTTTATTTCTCTTTGTTATGATGTCACTCCTCTTTACTTCTCTCTGTTATGATGTCACTCAGGTCTTTATTTCTCTTTGTTATGATGTCACTCAGGTCTTTACTTCTCACTGTTATGATGTCACTCAGGTCTTTACTTCTCTCTGTTATGATGTCACTCCTCTTCACTTCTCTCTGTTGTGATGTCACTCCTCTTCACTTCTCTCTGTTATGATGTCACTCCTCTTCACTTCTCTCTGTTATGATGTCACTCAGGTCTTTACTTCTCTCTGTTATGATGTCACTCCTCTTCACTTCTCTCTGTTATGATGTCACTCAGGTCTTTACTTCTCTCTGTTATGATGTCACTCAGGTCTTTATTTCTCTTTGTTATGATGTCACTCAGGTCTTTATTTCTCTCTGTTATGATGTCACTCAGGTCTTTATTTCTCTCTGTTATGATGTCACTCAGGTCTTTACTTTTCTCTGTTATGATGTCACTCCTCTTTACTTCTCTTTGTTATGATGTCACTCAGGTCTTTACTTCTCTTTGTTATGATGTCACTCCTCTTTACTTCTCTCTGTTATGATGTCTCTCAGGTCTTTACTTCTCTCTGTTATGATGTCACTCCTCTTCACTTTTCTCTGTTATGATGTCACTCAGGTCTTTATTTCTCTTTGTTATGATGTCACTCAGGTCTTTACTTCTCTCTGTTATGATGTCACTCAGGTCTTTATTTCTCTTTGTTATGATGTCACTCAGGTCTTTACTTCTCTCTGTTATGATGTCACTCAGGTCTTTACTTCTCTCTGTTATGATGTCACTCCTCTTCACTTCTCTCTGTTATGATGTCACTCCTCTTCACTTCTCTCTGTTATGATGTCACTCAGGTCTTTATTTCTCTTTGTTATGATGTCACTCAGGTCTTTACTTCTCTCTGTTATGATGTCACTCAGGTCTTTATTTCTCTTTGTTATGATGTCACTCAGGTCTTTATTTCTCTTTGTTATGATGTCACTCAGGTCTTTATTTCTCTCTGTTATGATGTCACTCAGGTCTTTATTTCACTCTGTTATGATGTCACTCAGGTCTTTACTTCTCTCTGTTATGAAGTCACTCAGGTCTTTATTTCACTCTGTTATGATGTCACTCCTCTTTACTTCTCTCTGTCATGATGTCACTCAGGTCTTTACTTCTCTCTGTTATGATGTCACTCCTCTATACTTTTCTCTGTTATGATATCACTCAGGTCTTTACTTCTCTGTTATGATGTCACTCAGGTCTTTACTTCTCTCTGTGATGATGTCACTAAGGTCTTTATTTCTCTCTGTCATGATGTCACTCAGGTCTTTACTTCTCTCTTTTATAATGTCACTCCTCTTCATTTCTCTCTGTTATGATGTCACTCCTATTTACTTCTCTCTGTTATGATGTCACTCCTATTTACTTCTCTCTGTTATGATGTCACTCAGGTCTTTATTTCTCTTTGTTATGATGTCACTCAGGTCTTTACTTCTCTCTGTTATGATGTCACTCCTCTTCATTTCTCTCTGTTATGATGTCACTCCTCTTTACTTCCCTCTGTTATGATGTCACTCCTATTTACTTCTCTCTGTTATGATGTCACTCAGGTCTTTATTTCTCTTTGTTATGATGTCACTCAGGTCTTTACTTCTCTCTGTTATGATGTCACTCAGGTCTTTATTTCTCTTTGTTATGATGTCACTCAGGTCTTTACTTCTCTCTGTTATGATGTCACTCCTCTTCACTTTTCTCTGTTATGATGTCACTCCTTTTTACTTCTCTCTGTTATGATGTCACTCCTCTTTATTTCTCTCTGTTATGATGTCACTCAGGTCTTTACTTCTCTCTGTTATGATGTAAATCCTTTTTACTTCACTCTGTTATGATGTCACTCAGGTCTTTACTTCTCTCTGTTATGATGTCACTCCTCTTCATTTCTCTCTGTTATGATGTCACTCCTATTTACTTCTCTCTGTTATGATGTCACTCCTATTTATTTCTCTCTGTTATGATGTCACTCAGGTCTTTACTTCTCTCTGTTATGATGTCACTCCTTTTTACTTCACTCTGTTATGATGTCACTCAGGTCTTTACTTCTCTTTGTTATGATGTCACTCAGGTCTTTATTTCTCTTTGTTATGATGTCACTCAGGTCTTTACTTCTCTCTGTTATGATGTCACTCC
Organism: Labrus mixtus; assembly: GCF_963584025.1. Taxonomy (NCBI): domain Eukaryota; kingdom Metazoa; phylum Chordata; class Actinopteri; order Labriformes; family Labridae; genus Labrus; species Labrus mixtus. The sequence goes on from NW_026870281.1 coordinate 131,821, forward strand.
TCTTCACTTCTCTCTGTTATGATGTCACTCCTCTTCACTCCTCTCTGTTATGATGTCACTCAGGTCTTTATTTCTCTTTGTTATGATGTCACTCAGGTCTTTACTTCTCTCTGTTATGATGTCACTCAGGTCTTTATTTCTCTTTGTTATGATGTCACTCAGGTCTTTACTTCTCTCTGTTATGATGTCACTCCTTTTTACTTCACTCTGTTATGATGTCACTCAGGTCTTTACTTCTCTCTGTTATGATGTCACTCCTATTTATTTCTCTCTGTTATGATGTCACTCAGGTCTTTACTTCTCTCTGTTATGATGTCACTCAGGTCTTTATTTCTCTTTGTTATAATGTCACTCAGGTCTTTACTTCTCTCTGTTATGATGTCACTCAGGTCTTTATTTCTCTTTGTTATGATGTCACTCAGGTCTTTACTTCTCACTGTTATGATGTCACTCAGGTCTTTACTTCTCTCTGTTATGATGTCACTCCTCTTCACTTCTCTCTGTTATGATGTCACTCCTCTTCACTTCTCTCTGTTATGATGTCACTCCTCTTCACTTCTCTCTGTTATGATGTCACTCAGGTCTTTATTTCTCTTTGTTATGATGTCACTCAGGTCTTTACTTCTCACTGTTATGATGTCACTCAGGTCTTTACTTCTCTCTGTTATGATGTCACTCCTCTTCACTTCTCTCTGTTATGATGTCACTCAGGTCTTTACTTCTCTCTGTTATGATGTCACTCAGGTCTTTACTTCTCTTTGTTATGATGTCACTCCTCTTTACTTCTCTCTGTTATGATGTCACTCCTCTTTACTTCTCTCTGTTATGATGTCACTCAGGTCTTTCCTTCTCTCTGTTATGATGTCACTCCTCTTCACTTCTCTCTGTTATGATGTCACTCAGGTCTTTATTTCTCTTTGTTATGATGTCACTCAGGTATTTATTTCTCTTTGTTATGATGTCACTCAGGTCTTTATTTCTCTTTGTTATGATGTCACTCAGGTCTTTATTTCTCTCTGTTATGATGTCACTCAGGTCTTTATTTCTCTCTGTTATGATGTCACTCCTCTTTACTTCTCTCTGTTATGATGTCACTCAGGTCTTTATTTCTCTTTGTTATGATGTCACTCAGGTCTTTACTTCTCTCTGTTATGATGTCTCTCAGGTTTTTACTTCTCTCTGTTATGATGTCACTCCTCTTCACTTCTCTCTGTTATGATGTCACTCAGGTCTTTACTTCTCTCTGTTATGATGTCACTCAGGTCTTTACTTCTCTTTGTTATGATGTCACTCCTCTTTACTTCTCTTTGTTATGATGTCACTCCTCTTTACTTCTCTCTGTTATGATGTCACTCAGGTCTTTATTTCTCTTTGTTATGATGTCACTCAGGTCTTTACTTCTCACTGTTATGATGTCACTCAGGTCTTTACTTCTCTCTGTTATGATGTCACTCCTCTTCACTTCTCTCTGTTGTGATGTCACTCCTCTTCACTTCTCTCTGTTATGATGTCACTCCTCTTCACTTCTCTCTGTTATGATGTCACTCAGGTCTTTACTTCTCTCTGTTATGATGTCACTCCTCTTCACTTCTCTCTGTTATGATGTCACTCAGGTCTTTACTTCTCTCTGTTATGATGTCACTCAGGTCTTTATTTCTCTTTGTTATGATGTCACTCAGGTCTTTATTTCTCTCTGTTATGATGTCACTCAGGTCTTTATTTCTCTCTGTTATGATGTCACTCAGGTCTTTACTTTTCTCTGTTATGATGTCACTCCTCTTTACTTCTCTTTGTTATGATGTCACTCAGGTCTTTACTTCTCTCTGTTATGATGTCACTCCTCTTCACTTTTCTCTGTTATGATGTCACTCCTTTTTACTTCTCTCTGTTATGATGTCACTCCTCTTTATTTCTCTCTGTTATGATGTCACTCAGGTCTTTACTTCTCTCTGTTATGATGTAAATCCTTTTTACTTCACTCTGTTATGATGTCACTCAGGTCTTTACTTCTCTCTGTTATGATGTCACTCCTCTTCATTTCTCTCTGTTATGATGTCACTCCTATTTACTTCTCTCTGTTATGATGTCACTCCTATTTATTTCTCTCTGTTATGATGTCACTCAGGTCTTTACTTCTCTCTGTTATGATGTCACTCCTTTTTACTTCACTCTGTTATGATGTCACTCAGGTCTTTACTTCTCTCTGTTATGATGTCACTCCTATTTATTTCTCTCTGTTATGATGTCACTCAGGTCTTTACTTCTCTCTGTTATGATGTCACTCTTTATTTCTCTCTATGATGTCACTCAGGTCTTTATTTCTCTTTGTTATGATGTCACTCAGGTCTTTACTTCTCACTGTTATGATGTCACTCAGGTCTTTACTTCTCTCTGTTATGATGTCACTCCTCTTCACTTCTCTCTGTTGTGATGTCACTCCTCTTCACTTCTCTCTGTTATGATGTCACTCCTCTTCACTTCTCTCTGTTATGATGTCACTCAGGTCTTTACTTCTCTCTGTTATGATGTCACTCCTCTTCACTTCTCTCTGTTATGATGTCACTCAGGTCTTTACTTCTCTCTGTTATGATGTCACTCAGGTCTTTACTTCTCTCTGTTATGATGTCACTCAGGTCTTTACTTTTCTCTGTTATGATGTCACTCCTCTTTACTTCTCTTTGTTATGATGTCACTCAGGTCTTTACTTCTCTTTGTTATGATGTCACTCCTCTTTACTTCTCTCTGTTATGATGTCTCTCAGGTCTTTACTTCTCTCTGTTATGATGTCACTCCTCTTCACTTTTCTCTGTTATGATGTCACTCAGGTCTTTATTTCTCTTTGTTATGATGTCACTCAGGTCTTTACTTCTCTCTGTTATGATGTCACTCAGGTCTTTATTTCTCTTTGTTATGATGTCACTCAGGTCTTTACTTCTCTCTGTTATGATGTCACTCAGGTCTTTACTTCTCTCTGTTATGATGTCACTCCTCTTCACTTCTCTCTGTTATGATGTCACTCCTCTTCACTTCTCTCTGTTATGATGTCACTCAGGTCTTTATTTCTCTTTGTTATGATGTCACTCAGGTCTTTACTTCTCTCTGTTATGATGTCACTCAGGTCTTTATTTCTCTTTGTTATGATGTCACTCAGGTCTTTATTTCTCTTTGTTATGATGTCACTCAGGTCTTTATTTCTCTCTGTTATGATGTCACTCAGGTCTTTATTTCACTCTGTTATGATGTCACTCAGGTCTTTACTTCTCTCTGTTATGAAGTCACTCAGGTCTTTATTTCACTCTGTTATGATGTCACTCCTCTTTACTTCTCTCTGTCATGATGTCACTCAGGTCTTTACTTCTCTCTGTTATGATGTCACTCCTCTATACTTTTCTCTGTTATGATATCACTCAGGTCTTTACTTCTCTGTTATGATGTCACTCAGGTCTTTACTTCTCTCTGTGATGATGTCACTAAGGTCTTTATTTCTCTCTGTCATGATGTCACTCAGGTCTTTACTTCTCTCTTTTATAATGTCACTCCTCTTCATTTCTCTCTGTTATGATGTCACTCCTATTTACTTCTCTCTGTTATGATGTCACTCCTATTTACTTCTCTCTGTTATGATGTCACTCAGGTCTTTATTTCTCTTTGTTATGATGTCACTCAGGTCTTTACTTCTCTCTGTTATGATGTCACTCCTCTTCATTTCTCTCTGTTATGATGTCACTCCTCTTTACTTCCCTCTGTTATGATGTCACTCCTATTTACTTCTCTCTGTTATGATGTCACTCAGGTCTTTATTTCTCTTTGTTATGATGTCACTCAGGTCTTTACTTCTCTCTGTTATGATGTCACTCAGGTCTTTATTTCTCTCTGTTATGATGTCACTCAGGTCTTTACTTTTCTCTGTTATGATGTCACTCCTCTTTACTTCTCTTTGTTATGATGTCACTCAGGTCTTTACTTCTCTCTGTTATGATGTCACTCCTCTTCACTTTTCTCTGTTATGATGTCACTCCTTTTTACTTCTCTCTGTTATGATGTCACTCCTCTTTATTTCTCTCTGTTATGATGTCACTCAGGTCTTTACTTCTCTCTGTTATGATGTAAATCCTTTTTACTTCACTCTGTTATGATGTCACTCAGGTCTTTACTTCTCTCTGTTATGATGTCACTCCTCTTCATTTCTCTCTGTTATGATGTCACTCCTATTTACTTCTCTCTGTTATGATGTCACTCCTATTTATTTCTCTCTGTTATGATGTCACTCAGGTCTTTACTTCTCTCTGTTATGATGTCACTCCTTTTTACTTCACTCTGTTATGATGTCACTCAGGTCTTTACTTCTCTCTGTTATGATGTCACTCCTATTTATTTCTCTCTGTTATGATGTCACTCAGGTCTTTACTTCTCTCTGTTATGATGTCACTCTTTATTTCTCTCTATTATGATGTCACTCAGGTCTTTATTTCTCTTTGTTATGATGTCACTCAGGTCTTTACTTCTCACTGTTATGATGTCACTCAGGTCTTTACTTCTCTCTGTTATGATGTCACTCCTCTTCACTTCTCTCTGTTGTGATGTCACTCCTCTTCACTTCTCTCTGTTATGATGTCACTCCTCTTCACTTCTCTCTGTTATGATGTCACTCAGGTCTTTACTTCTCTCTGTTATGATGTCACTCCTCTTCACTTCTCTCTGTTATGATGTCACTCAGGTCTTTACTTCTCTCTGTTATGATGTCACTCAGGTCTTTACTTCTCTCTGTTATGATGTCACTCAGGTCTTTATTTCTCTTTGTTATGATGTCACTCAGGTCTTTACTTCTCTCTGTTATGATGTCACTCCTCTTCACTTCTCTCTGTTATGATGTCACTCCTCTTCACTCCTCTCTGTTATGATGTCACTCAGGTCTTTATTTCTCTTTGTTATGATGTCACTCAGGTCTTTACTTCTCTCTGTTATGATGTCACTCAGGTCTTTATTTCTCTTTGTTATGATGTCACTCAGGTCTTTACTTCTCTCTGTTATGATGTCACTCCTTTTTACTTCACTCTGTTATGATGTCACTCAGGTCTTTACTTCTCTCTGTTATGATGTCACTCCTATTTATTTCTCTCTGTTATGATGTCACTCAGGTCTTTACTTCTCTCTGTTATGATGTCACTCAGGTCTTTATTTCTCTTTGTTATAATGTCACTCAGGTCTTTACTTCTCTCTGTTATGATGTCACTCAGGTCTTTATTTCTCTTTGTTATGATGTCACTCAGGTCTTTACTTCTCACTGTTATGATGTCACTCAGGTCTTTACTTCTCTCTGTTATGATGTCACTCCTCTTCACTTCTCTCTGTTATGATGTCACTCCTCTTCACTTCTCTCTGTTATGATGTCACTCCTCTTCACTTCTCTCTGTTATGATGTCACTCAGGTCTTTATTTCTCTTTGTTATGATGTCACTCAGGTCTTTACTTCTCACTGTTATGATGTCACTCAGGTCTTTACTTCTCTCTGTTATGATGTCACTCCTCTTCACTTCTCTCTGTTATGATGTCACTCAGGTCTTTACTTCTCTCTGTTATGATGTCACTCAGGTCTTTACTTCTCTTTGTTATGATGTCACTCCTCTTTACTTCTCTCTGTTATGATGTCACTCCTCTTTACTTCTCTCTGTTATGATGTCACTCAGGTCTTTCCTTCTCTCTGTTATGATGTCACTCCTCTTCACTTCTCTCTGTTATGATGTCACTCAGGTCTTTATTTCTCTTTGTTATGATGTCACTCAGGTATTTATTTCTCTTTGTTATGATGTCACTCAGGTCTTTATTTCTCTTTGTTATGATGTCACTCAGGTCTTTATTTCTCTCTGTTATGATGTCACTCAGGTCTTTATTTCTCTCTGTTATGATGTCACTCCTCTTTACTTCTCTCTGTTATGATGTCACTCAGGTCTTTATTTCTCTTTGTTATGATGTCACTCAGGTCTTTACTTCTCTCTGTTATGATGTCTCTCAGGTTTTTACTTCTCTCTGTTATGATGTCACTCCTCTTCACTTCTCTCTGTTATGATGTCACTCAGGTCTTTACTTCTCTCTGTTATGATGTCACTCAGGTCTTTACTTCTCTTTGTTATGATGTCACTCCTCTTTACTTCTCTCTGTTATGATGTCACTCCTCTTTACTTCTCTCTGTTATGATGTCACTCAGGTCTTTCCTTCTCTCTGTTATGATGTCACTCCTCTTCACTTCTCTCTGTTATGATGTCACTCAGGTCTTTATTTCTCTTTGTTATGATGTCACTCAGGTATTTATTTCTCTTTGTTATGATGTCACTCAGGTCTTTATTTCTCTTTGTTATGATGTCACTCAGGTCTTTATTTCTCTCTGTTATGATGTCACTCAGGTCTTTATTTCTCTCTGTTATGATGTCACTCCTCTTTACTTCTCTCTGTTATGATGTCACTCAGGTCTTTATTTCTCTTTGTTATGATGTCACTCAGGTCTTTACTTCTCTCTGTTATGATGTCTCTCAGGTTTTTACTTCTCTCTGTTATGATGTCACTCCTCTTCACTTCTCTCTGTTATGATGTCACTCAGGTCTTTATTTCTCTTTGTTATGATGTCACTCAGGTCTTTATTTCTCTTTGTTATGATGTCACTCCTCTTTACTTCTCTCTGTTATGATGTCACTCAGGTCTTTATTTCTCTTTGTTATGATGTCACTCAGGTCTTTACTTCTCACTGTTATGATGTCACTCAGGTCTTTACTTCTCTCTGTTATGATGTCACTCCTCTTCACTTCTCTCTGTTGTGATGTCACTCCTCTTCACTTCTCTCTGTTATGATGTCACTCCTCTTCACTTCTCTCTGTTATGATGTCACTCAGGTCTTTACTTCTCTCTGTTATGATGTCACTCCTCTTCACTTCTCTCTGTTATGATGTCACTCAGGTCTTTACTTCTCTCTGTTATGATGTCACTCAGGTCTTTATTTCTCTTTGTTATGATGTCACTCAGGTCTTTATTTCTCTCTGTTATGATGTCACTCAGGTCTTTATTTCTCTCTGTTATGATGTCACTCAGGTCTTTACTTTTCTCTGTTATGATGTCACTCCTCTTTACTTCTCTTTGTTATGATGTCACTCAGGTCTTTACTTCTCTTTGTTATGATGTCACTCCTCTTTACTTCTCTCTGTTATGATGTCTCTCAGGTCTTTACTTCTCTCTGTTATGATGTCACTCCTCTTCACTTTTCTCTGTTATGATGTCACTCAGGTCTTTATTTCTCTTTGTTATGATGTCACTCAGGTCTTTACTTCTCTCTGTTATGATGTCACTCAGGTCTTTATTTCTCTTTGTTATGATGTCACTCAGGTCTTTACTTCTCTCTGTTATGATGTCACTCAGGTCTTTACTTCTCTCTGTTATGATGTCACTCCTCTTCACTTCTCTCTGTTATGATGTCACTCCTCTTCACTTCTCTCTGTTATGATGTCACTCAGGTCTTTATTTCTCTTTGTTATGATGTCACTCAGGTCTTTACTTCTCTCTGTTATGATGTCACTCCTCTTTACTTCTCTCTGTTATGATGTCACTCAGGTCTTTATTTCTCTTTGTTATGATGTCACTCAGGTCTTTACTTCTCACTGTTATGATGTCACTCAGGTCTTTACTTCTCTCTGTTATGATGTCACTCCTCTTCACTTCTCTCTGTTGTGATGTCACTCCTCTTCACTTCTCTCTGTTATGATGTCACTCCTCTTCACTTCTCTCTGTTATGATGTCACTCAGGTCTTTACTTCTCTCTGTTATGATGTCACTCCTCTTCACTTCTCTCTGTTATGATGTCACTCAGGTCTTTACTTCTCTCTGTTATGATGTCACTCAGGTCTTTATTTCTCTTTGTTATGATGTCACTCAGGTCTTTATTTCTCTCTGTTATGATGTCACTCAGGTCTTTATTTCTCTCTGTTATGATGTCACTCAGGTCTTTACTTTTCTCTGTTATGATGTCACTCCTCTTTACTTCTCTTTGTTATGATGTCACTCAGGTCTTTACTTCTCTCTGTTATGATGTCACTCCTCTTCACTTTTCTCTGTTATGATGTCACTCCTTTTTACTTCTCTCTGTTATGATGTCACTCCTCTTTATTTCTCTCTGTTATGATGTCACTCAGGTCTTTACTTCTCTCTGTTATGATGTAAATCCTTTTTACTTCACTCTGTTATGATGTCACTCAGGTCTTTACTTCTCTCTGTTATGATGTCACTCCTCTTCATTTCTCTCTGTTATGATGTCACTCCTATTTACTTCTCTCTGTTATGATGTCACTCCTATTTATTTCTCTCTGTTATGATGTCACTCAGGTCTTTACTTCTCTCTGTTATGATGTCACTCCTTTTTACTTCACTCTGTTATGATGTCACTCAGGTCTTTACTTCTCTCTGTTATGATGTCACTCCTATTTATTTCTCTCTGTTATGATGTCACTCAGGTCTTTACTTCTCTCTGTTATGATGTCACTCTTTATTTCTCTCTATGATGTCACTCAGGTCTTTATTTCTCTTTGTTATGATGTCACTCAGGTCTTTACTTCTCACTGTTATGATGTCACTCAGGTCTTTACTTCTCTCTGTTATGATGTCACTCCTCTTCACTTCTCTCTGTTGTGATGTCACTCCTCTTCACTTCTCTCTGTTATGATGTCACTCCTCTTCACTTCTCTCTGTTATGATGTCACTCAGGTCTTTACTTCTCTCTGTTATGATGTCACTCCTCTTCACTTCTCTCTGTTATGATGTCACTCAGGTCTTTACTTCTCTCTGTTATGATGTCACTCAGGTCTTTACTTCTCTCTGTTATGATGTCACTCAGGTCTTTACTTTTCTCTGTTATGATGTCACTCCTCTTTACTTCTCTTTGTTATGATGTCACTCAGGTCTTTACTTCTCTTTGTTATGATGTCACTCCTCTTTACTTCTCTCTGTTATGATGTCTCTCAGGTCTTTACTTCTCTCTGTTATGATGTCACTCCTCTTCACTTTTCTCTGTTATGATGTCACTCAGGTCTTTATTTCTCTTTGTTATGATGTCACTCAGGTCTTTACTTCTCTCTGTTATGATGTCACTCAGGTCTTTATTTCTCTTTGTTATGATGTCACTCAGGTCTTTACTTCTCTCTGTTATGATGTCACTCAGGTCTTTACTTCTCTCTGTTATGATGTCACTCCTCTTCACTTCTCTCTGTTATGATGTCACTCCTCTTCACTTCTCTCTGTTATGATGTCACTCAGGTCTTTATTTCTCTTTGTTATGATGTCACTCAGGTCTTTACTTCTCTCTGTTATGATGTCACTCAGGTCTTTATTTCTCTTTGTTATGATGTCACTCAGGTCTTTATTTCTCTTTGTTATGATGTCACTCAGGTCTTTATTTCTCTCTGTTATGATGTCACTCAGGTCTTTATTTCACTCTGTTATGATGTCACTCAGGTCTTTACTTCTCTCTGTTATGAAGTCACTCAGGTCTTTATTTCACTCTGTTATGATGTCACTCCTCTTTACTTCTCTCTGTCATGATGTCACTCAGGTCTTTACTTCTCTCTGTTATGATGTCACTCCTCTATACTTTTCTCTGTTATGATATCACTCAGGTCTTTACTTCTCTGTTATGATGTCACTCAGGTCTTTACTTCTCTCTGTGATGATGTCACTAAGGTCTTTATTTCTCTCTGTCATGATGTCACTCAGGTCTTTACTTCTCTCTTTTATAATGTCACTCCTCTTCATTTCTCTCTGTTATGATGTCACTCCTATTTACTTCTCTCTGTTATGATGTCACTCCTATTTACTTCTCTCTGTTATGATGTCACTCAGGTCTTTATTTCTCTTTGTTATGATGTCACTCAGGTCTTTACTTCTCTCTGTTATGATGTCACTCCTCTTCATTTCTCTCTGTTATGATGTCACTCCTCTTTACTTCCCTCTGTTATGATGTCACTCCTATTTACTTCTCTCTGTTATGATGTCACTCAGGTCTTTATTTCTCTTTGTTATGATGTCACTCAGGTCTTTACTTCTCTCTGTTATGATGTCACTCAGGTCTTTATTTCTCTCTGTTATGATGTCACTCAGGTCTTTACTTTTCTCTGTTATGATGTCACTCCTCTTTACTTCTCTTTGTTATGATGTCACTCAGGTCTTTACTTCTCTCTGTTATGATGTCACTCCTCTTCACTTTTCTCTGTTATGATGTCACTCCTTTTTACTTCTCTCTGTTATGATGTCACTCCTCTTTATTTCTCTCTGTTATGATGTCACTCAGGTCTTTACTTCTCTCTGTTATGATGTAAATCCTTTTTACTTCACTCTGTTATGATGTCACTCAGGTCTTTACTTCTCTCTGTTATGATGTCACTCCTCTTCATTTCTCTCTGTTATGATGTCACTCCTATTTACTTCTCTCTGTTATGATGTCACTCCTATTTATTTCTCTCTGTTATGATGTCACTCAGGTCTTTACTTCTCTCTGTTATGATGTCACTCCTTTTTACTTCACTCTGTTATGATGTCACTCAGGTCTTTACTTCTCTCTGTTATGATGTCACTCCTATTTATTTCTCTCTGTTATGATGTCACTCAGGTCTTTACTTCTCTCTGTTATGATGTCACTCTTTATTTCTCTCTATTATGATGTCACTCAGGTCTTTATTTCTCTTTGTTATGATGTCACTCAGGTCTTTACTTCTCACTGTTATGATGTCACTCAGGTCTTTACTTCTCTCTGTTATGATGTCACTCCTCTTCACTTCTCTCTGTTGTGATGTCACTCCTCTTCACTTCTCTCTGTTATGATGTCACTCCTCTTCACTTCTCTCTGTTATGATGTCACTCAGGTCTTTACTTCTCTCTGTTATGATGTCACTCCTCTTCACTTCTCTCTGTTATGATGTCACTCAGGTCTTTACTTCTCTCTGTTATGATGTCACTCAGGTCTTTACTTCTCTCTGTTATGATGTCACTCAGGTCTTTATTTCTCTTTGTTATGATGTCACTCAGGTCTTTACTTCTCTCTGTTATGATGTCACTCCTCTTCACTTCTCTCTGTTATGATGTCACTCCTCTTCACTCCTCTCTGTTATGATGTCACTCAGGTCTTTATTTCTCTTTGTTATGATGTCACTCAGGTCTTTACTTCTCTCTGTTATGATGTCACTCAGGTCTTTATTTCTCTTTGTTATGATGTCACTCAGGTCTTTACTTCTCTCTGTTATGATGTCACTCCTTTTTACTTCACTCTGTTATGATGTCACTCAGGTCTTTACTTCTCTCTGTTATGATGTCACTCCTATTTATTTCTCTCTGTTATGATGTCACTCAGGTCTTTACTTCTCTCTGTTATGATGTCACTCAGGTCTTTATTTCTCTTTGTTATAATGTCACTCAGGTCTTTACTTCTCTCTGTTATGATGTCACTCAGGTCTTTATTTCTCTTTGTTATGATGTCACTCAGGTCTTTACTTCTCACTGTTATGATGTCACTCAGGTCTTTACTTCTCTCTGTTATGATGTCACTCCTCTTCACTTCTCTCTGTTATGATGTCACTCCTCTTCACTTCTCTCTGTTATGATGTCACTCCTCTTCACTTCTCTCTGTTATGATGTCACTCAGGTCTTTATTTCTCTTTGTTATGATGTCACTCAGGTCTTTACTTCTCACTGTTATGATGTCACTCAGGTCTTTACTTCTCTCTGTTATGATGTCACTCCTCTTCACTTCTCTCTGTTATGATGTCACTCAGGTCTTTACTTCTCTCTGTTATGATGTCACTCAGGTCTTTACTTCTCTTTGTTATGATGTCACTCCTCTTTACTTCTCTCTGTTATGATGTCACTCCTCTTTACTTCTCTCTGTTATGATGTCACTCAGGTCTTTCCTTCTCTCTGTTATGATGTCACTCCTCTTCACTTCTCTCTGTTATGATGTCACTCAGGTCTTTATTTCTCTTTGTTATGATGTCACTCAGGTATTTATTTCTCTTTGTTATGATGTCACTCAGGTCTTTATTTCTCTTTGTTATGATGTCACTCAGGTCTTTATTTCTCTCTGTTATGATGTCACTCAGGTCTTTATTTCTCTCTGTTATGATGTCACTCCTCTTTACTTCTCTCTGTTATGATGTCACTCAGGTCTTTATTTCTCTTTGTTATGATGTCACTCAGGTCTTTACTTCTCTCTGTTATGATGTCTCTCAGGTTTTTACTTCTCTCTGTTATGATGTCACTCCTCTTCACTTCTCTCTGTTATGATGTCACTCAGGTCTTTACTTCTCTCTGTTATGATGTCACTCAGGTCTTTACTTCTCTTTGTTATGATGTCACTCCTCTTTACTTCTCTCTGTTATGATGTCACTCCTCTTTACTTCTCTCTGTTATGATGTCACTCAGGTCTTTCCTTCTCTCTGTTATGATGTCACTCCTCTTCACTTCTCTCTGTTATGATGTCACTCAGGTCTTTATTTCTCTTTGTTATGATGTCACTCAGGTATTTATTTCTCTTTGTTATGATGTCACTCAGGTCTTTATTTCTCTTTGTTATGATGTCACTCAGGTCTTTATTTCTCTCTGTTATGATGTCACTCAGGTCTTTATTTCTCTCTGTTATGATGTCACTCCTCTTTACTTCTCTCTGTTATGATGTCACTCAGGTCTTTATTTCTCTTTGTTATGATGTCACTCAGGTCTTTACTTCTCTCTGTTATGATGTCTCTCAGGTTTTTACTTCTCTCTGTTATGATGTCACTCCTCTTCACTTCTCTCTGTTATGATGTCACTCAGGTCTTTATTTCTCTTTGTTATGATGTCACTCAGGTCTTTATTTCTCTTTGTTATGATGTCACTCCTCTTTACTTCTCTCTGTTATGATGTCACTCAGGTCTTTATTTCTCTTTGTTATGATGTCACTCAGGTCTTTACTTCTCACTGTTATGATGTCACTCAGGTCTTTACTTCTCTCTGTTATGATGTCACTCCTCTTCACTTCTCTCTGTTGTGATGTCACTCCTCTTCACTTCTCTCTGTTATGATGTCACTCCTCTTCACTTCTCTCTGTTATGATGTCACTCAGGTCTTTACTTCTCTCTGTTATGATGTCACTCCTCTTCACTTCTCTCTGTTATGATGTCACTCAGGTCTTTACTTCTCTCTGTTATGATGTCACTCAGGTCTTTATTTCTCTTTGTTATGATGTCACTCAGGTCTTTATTTCTCTCTGTTATGATGTCACTCAGGTCTTTATTTCTCTCTGTTATGATGTCACTCAGGTCTTTACTTTTCTCTGTTATGATGTCACTCCTCTTTACTTCTCTTTGTTATGATGTCACTCAGGTCTTTACTTCTCTTTGTTATGATGTCACTCCTCTTTACTTCTCTCTGTTATGATGTCTCTCAGGTCTTTACTTCTCTCTGTTATGATGTCACTCCTCTTCACTTTTCTCTGTTATGATGTCACTCAGGTCTTTATTTCTCTTTGTTATGATGTCACTCAGGTCTTTACTTCTCTCTGTTATGATGTCACTCAGGTCTTTATTTCTCTTTGTTATGATGTCACTCAGGTCTTTACTTCTCTCTGTTATGATGTCACTCAGGTCTTTACTTCTCTCTGTTATGATGTCACTCCTCTTCACTTCTCTCTGTTATGATGTCACTCCTCTTCACTTCTCTCTGTTATGATGTCACTCAGGTCTTTATTTCTCTTTGTTATGATGTCACTCAGGTCTTTACTTCTCTCTGTTATGATGTCACTCAGGTCTTTATTTCTCTTTGTTATGATGTCACTCAGGTCTTTATTTCTCTTTGTTATGATGTCACTCAGGTCTTTATTTCTCTCTGTTATGATGTCACTCAGGTCTTTATTTCACTCTGTTATGATGTCACTCAGGTCTTTACTTCTCTCTGTTATGAAGTCACTCAGGTCTTTATTTCACTCTGTTATGATGTCACTCCTCTTTACTTCTCTCTGTCATGATGTCACTCAGGTCTTTACTTCTCTCTGTTATGATGTCACTCCTCTATACTTTTCTCTGTTATGATATCACTCAGGTCTTTACTTCTCTGTTATGATGTCACTCAGGTCTTTACTTCTCTCTGTGATGATGTCACTAAGGTCTTTATTTCTCTCTGTCATGATGTCACTCAGGTCTTTACTTCTCTCTTTTATAATGTCACTCCTCTTCATTTCTCTCTGTTATGATGTCACTCCTATTTACTTCTCTCTGTTATGATGTCACTCCTATTTACTTCTCTCTGTTATGATGTCACTCAGGTCTTTATTTCTCTTTGTTATGATGTCACTCAGGTCTTTACTTCTCTCTGTTATGATGTCACTCCTCTTCATTTCTCTCTGTTATGATGTCACTCCTCTTTACTTCCCTCTGTTATGATGTCACTCAGGTCTTTATTTCTCTTTGTTATAATGTCACTCAGGTCTTTACTTCTCTCTGTTATGATGTCACTCAGGTCTTTATTTCTCTTTGTTATGATGTCACTCAGGTCTTTATTTCTCTTTGTTATGATGTCACTCAGGTCTTTACTTCTCACTGTTATGATGTCACTCAGGTCTTTACTTCTCTCTGTTATGATGTCACTCCTCTTCACTTCTCTCTGTTATGATGTCACTCCTCTTCACTTCTCTCTGTTATGATGTCACTCCTCTTCACTTCTCTCTGTTATGATGTCACTCAGGTCTTTATTTCTCTTTGTTATGATGTCACTCAGGTCTTTACTTCTCACTGTTATGATGTCACTCAGGTCTTTACTTCTCTCTGTTATGATGTCACTCCTCTTCACTTCTCTCTGTTATGATGTCACTCAGGTCTTTACTTCTCTCTGTTATGATGTCACTCAGGTCTTTACTTCTCTTTGTTATGATGTCACTCCTCTTTACTTCTCTCTGTTATGATGTCACTCCTCTTTACTTCTCTCTGTTATGATGTCACTCAGGTCTTTCCTTCTCTCTGTTATGATGTCACTCCTCTTCACTTCTCTCTGTTATGATGTCACTCAGGTCTTTATTTCTCTTTGTTATGATGTCACTCAGGTATTTATTTCTCTTTGTTATGATGTCACTCAGGTCTTTATTTCTCTTTGTTATGATGTCACTCAGGTCTTTATTTCTCTCTGTTATGATGTCACTCAGGTCTTTATTTCTCTCTGTTATGATGTCACTCCTCTTTACTTCTCTCTGTTATGATGTCACTCAGGTCTTTATTTCTCTTTGTTATGATGTCACTCAGGTCTTTACTTCTCTCTGTTATGATGTCTCTCAGGTTTTTACTTCTCTCTGTTATGATGTCACTCCTCTTCACTTCTCTCTGTTATGATGTCACTCAGGTCTTTATTTCTCTTTGTTATGATGTCACTCAGGTCTTTATTTCTCTTTGTTATGATGTCACTCCTCTTTACTTCTCTCTGTTATGATGTCACTCAGGTCTTTATTTCTCTTTGTTATGATGTCACTCAGGTCTTTACTTCTCACTGTTATGATGTCACTCAGGTCTTTACTTCTCTCTGTTATGATGTCACTCCTCTTCACTTCTCTCTGTTGTGATGTCACTCCTCTTCACTTCTCTCTGTTATGATGTCACTCCTCTTCACTTCTCTCTGTTATGATGTCACTCAGGTCTTTACTTCTCTCTGTTATGATGTCACTCCTCTTCACTTCTCTCTGTTATGATGTCACTCAGGTCTTTACTTCTCTCTGTTATGATGTCACTCAGGTCTTTATTTCTCTTTGTTATGATGTCACTCAGGTCTTTATTTCTCTCTGTTATGATGTCACTCAGGTCTTTATTTCTCTCTGTTATGATGTCACTCAGGTCTTTACTTTTCTCTGTTATGATGTCACTCCTCTTTACTTCTCTTTGTTATGATGTCACTCAGGTCTTTACTTCTCTTTGTTATGATGTCACTCCTCTTTACTTCTCTCTGTTATGATGTCTCTCAGGTCTTTACTTCTCTCTGTTATGATGTCACTCCTCTTCACTTTTCTCTGTTATGATGTCACTCAGGTCTTTATTTCTCTTTGTTATGATGTCACTCAGGTCTTTACTTCTCTCTGTTATGATGTCACTCAGGTCTTTATTTCTCTTTGTTATGATGTCACTCAGGTCTTTACTTCTCTCTGTTATGATGTCACTCAGGTCTTTACTTCTCTCTGTTATGATGTCACTCCTCTTCACTTCTCTCTGTTATGATGTCACTCCTCTTCACTTCTCTCTGTTATGATGTCACTCAGGTCTTTATTTCTCTTTGTTATGATGTCACTCAGGTCTTTACTTCTCTCTGTTATGATGTCACTCAGGTCTTTATTTCTCTTTGTTATGATGTCACTCAGGTCTTTATTTCTCTTTGTTATGATGTCACTCAGGTCTTTATTTCTCTCTGTTATGATGTCACTCAGGTCTTTATTTCACTCTGTTATGATGTCACTCAGGTCTTTACTTCTCTCTGTTATGAAGTCACTCAGGTCTTTATTTCACTCTGTTATGATGTCACTCCTCTTTACTTCTCTCTGTCATGATGTCACTCAGGTCTTTACTTCTCTCTGTTATGATGTCACTCCTCTATACTTTTCTCTGTTATGATATCACTCAGGTCTTTACTTCTCTGTTATGATGTCACTCAGGTCTTTACTTCTCTCTGTGATGATGTCACTAAGGTCTTTATTTCTCTCTGTCATGATGTCACTCAGGTCTTTACTTCTCTCTTTTATAATGTCACTCCTCTTCATTTCTCTCTGTTATGATGTCACTCCTATTTACTTCTCTCTGTTATGATGTCACTCCTATTTACTTCTCTCTGTTATGATGTCACTCAGGTCTTTATTTCTCTTTGTTATGATGTCACTCAGGTCTTTACTTCTCTCTGTTATGATGTCACTCCTCTTCATTTCTCTCTGTTATGATGTCACTCCTCTTTACTTCCCTCTGTTATGATGTCACTCCTATTTACTTCTCTCTGTTATGATGTCACTCAGGTCTTTATTTCTCTTTGTTATGATGTCACTCAGGTCTTTACTTCTCTCTGTTATGATGTCACTCAGGTCTTTATTTCTCTTTGTTATGATGTCACTCAGGTCTTTACTTCTCTCTGTTATGATGTCACTCCTCTTCACTTTTCTCTGTTATGATGTCACTCCTTTTTACTTCTCTCTGTTATGATGTCACTCCTCTTTATTTCTCTCTGTTATGATGTCACTCAGGTCTTTACTTCTCTCTGTTATGATGTAAATCCTTTTTACTTCACTCTGTTATGATGTCACTCAGGTCTTTACTTCTCTCTGTTATGATGTCACTCCTCTTCATTTCTCTCTGTTATGATGTCACTCCTATTTACTTCTCTCTGTTATGATGTCACTCCTATTTATTTCTCTCTGTTATGATGTCACTCAGGTCTTTACTTCTCTCTGTTATGATGTCACTCCTTTTTACTTCACTCTGTTATGATGTCACTCAGGTCTTTACTTCTCTCTGTTATGATGTCACTCCTATTTATTTCTCTCTGTTATGATGTCACTCAGGTCTTTACTTCTCTCTGTTATGATGTCACTCTTTATTTCTCTCTATTATGATGTCACTCAGGTCTTTATTTCTCTTTGTTATGATGTCACTCAGGTCTTTACTTCTCTCTGTTATGATGTCACTCAGGTCTTTATTTCTCTTTGTTATAATGTCACTCAGGTCTTTACTTCTCTCTGTTATGATGTCACTCAGGTCTTTATTTCTCTTTGTTATGATGTCACTCAGGTCTTTACTTCTCACTGTTATGATGTCACTCAGGTCTTTACTTCTCTCTGTTATGATGTCACTCCTCTTCACTTCTCTCTGTTATGATGTCACTCCTCTTCACTTCTCTCTGTTATGATGTCACTCCTCTTCACTTCTCTCTGTTATGATGTCACTCAGGTCTTTATTTCTCTTTGTTATGATGTCACTCAGGTCTTTACTTCTCACTGTTATGATGTCACTCAGGTCTTTACTTCTCTCTGTTATGATGTCACTCCTCTTCACTTCTCTCTGTTATGATGTCACTCAGGTCTTTACTTCTCTCTGTTATGATGTCACTCAGGTCTTTACTTCTCTTTGTTATGATGTCACTCCTCTTTACTTCTCTCTGTTATGATGTCACTCCTCTTTACTTCTCTCTGTTATGATGTCACTCAGGTCTTTCCTTCTCTCTGTTATGATGTCACTCCTCTTCACTTCTCTCTGTTATGATGTCACTCAGGTCTTTATTTCTCTTTGTTATGATGTCACTCAGGTATTTATTTCTCTTTGTTATGATGTCACTCAGGTCTTTATTTCTCTTTGTTATGATGTCACTCAGGTCTTTATTTCTCTCTGTCATGATGTCACTCAGGTCTTTATTTCTCTCTGTTATGATGTCACTCCTCTTTACTTCTCTCTGTTATGATGTCACTCAGGTCTTTATTTCTCTTTGTTATGATGTCACTCAGGTCTTTATTTCTCTTTGTTATGATGTCACTCCTCTTTACTTCTCTCTGTTATGATGTCACTCAGGTCTTTATTTCTCTTTGTTATGATGTCACTCAGGTCTTTACTTCTCACTGTTATGATGTCACTCAGGTCTTTACTTCTCTCTGTTATGATGTCACTCCTCTTCACTTCTCTCTGTTGTGATGTCACTCCTCTTCACTTCTCTCTGTTATGATGTCACTCCTCTTCACTTCTCTCTGTTATGATGTCACTCAGGTCTTTACTTCTCTCTGTTATGATGTCACTCCTCTTCACTTCTCTCTGTTATGATGTCACTCAGGTCTTTACTTCTCTCTGTTATGATGTCACTCAGGTCTTTACTTCTCTCTGTGATGATGTCACTAAGGTCTTTATTTCTCTTTGTTATGATGTCACTCAGGTCTTTACTTCTCACAGTTATGATGTCACTCAGGTCTTTACTTCTCTCTGTTATGATGTCACTCCTCTTCACTTCTCTCTGTTATGATGTCACTCCTCTTCACTTCTCTCTGTTATGATGTCACTCCTCTTCACTTCTCTCTGTTATGATGTCACTCAGGTCTTTACTTCTCTCTGTTATGATGTCACTCCTCTTCACTTCTCTCTGTTATGATGTCACTCAGGTCTTTACTTCTCTCTGTTATGATGTCACTCAGGTCTTTACTTCTCTCTGTTATGATGTCACTCAGGTCTTTATTTCTCTTTGTTATGATGTCACTCAGGTCTTTATTTCTCTTTGTTATGATGTCACTCAGGTCTTTATTTCTCTCTGTTATGATGTCACTCAGGTCTTTTCTTCTCTCTGTTATGATGTCACTCAGGTCTTTACTTCTCTTTGTTATGATGTCACTCCTCTTTACTTCTCTCTGTGATGATGTCTCTCAGGTCTTTACTTCTCTCTGTTATGATGTCACTCCTCTTCACTTCTCTCTGTTATGATGTCACTCAGGTCTTTACTTTTCTCTGTTATGATGTCACTCAGGTCTTTATTTCTCTTTGTTATGATGTCACTCAGGTCTTTACTTCTCTCTGTTATGATGTCACTCAGGTCTTTATTTCTCTTTGTTATGATGTCACTCAGGTCTTTACTTCTCTCTGTTATGATGTCACTCCTCTTCACTTCTCTCTGTTATGATGTCACTCAGGTCTTTATTTGTCTTTGTTATGATGTCACTCAGGTCTTTACTTCTCTCTGTTATGATGTCACTCAGGTCTTTACTTCTCTTTGTTATGATGTCACTCCTCTTTACTTCTCTCTGTGATGATGTCTCTCAGGTCTTTACTTCTCTCTGTTATGATGTCACTCCTCTTCACTTCTCTCTGTTATGATGTCACTCAGGTCTTTATTTCTCTCTGTTATGATGTCACTCAGGTCTTTTCTTCTCTCTGTTATGATGTCACTCAGGTCTTTACTTCTCTTTGTTATGATGTCACTCCTCTTTACTTCTCTCTGTGATGATGTCTCTCAGGTCTTTACTTCTCTCTGTTATGATGTCACTCCTCTTCACTTCTCTCTGTTATGATGTCACTCAGGTCTTTACTTCTCTTTGTTATGATGTCACTCAGGTCTTTATTTCTCTTTGTTATGATGTCACTCCTCTTTACTTCTCTCTGTTATGATGTCACTCAGGTCTTTATTTGTCTTTGTTATGATGTCACTCAGGTCTTTACTTCTCTCTGTTATGATGTCACTCAGGTCTTTACTTCTCTCTGTTATGATGTCACTCAGGTCTTTACGTCTCTCTGTTATGATGTCATTCAGGTCTTTACGTCTCTCTGTTATGATGTCTCTCAGGTCTTTACTTCTCTCTGTTATGATGTCACTCCTCTTCACTTCTCTCTGTTATGATGTCACTCAGGTCTTTATTTATCTTTGTTATGATGTCACTCAGGTCTTTACTTCTCTCTGTTATGATGTCTCTCAGGTCTTTACTTCTCTCTGTTATGATGTCACTCCTCTTCACTTCTCTCTGTTATGATGTCACTCCTCTTCACTTCTCTCTGTTATGATGTCACTCCTCTTCACTTCTCTCTGTTATGATGTCACTCAGGTCTTTATTTCTCTTTGTTATGATGTCACTCAGGTCTTTACTTCTCACTGTTATGATGTCACTCAGGTCTTTACTTCTCTCTGTTATGATGTCACTCCTCTTCACTTCTCTCTGTTGTGATGTCACTCCTCTTCACTTCTCTCTGTTATGATGTCACTCCTCTTCACTTCTCTCTGTTATGATGTCACTCAGGTCTTTACTTCTCTCTGTTATGATGTCACTCCTCTTCACTTCTCTCTGTTATGATGTCACTCAGGTCTTTACTTCTCTCTGTTATGATGTCACTCAGGTCTTTACTTCTCTCTGTTATGATGTCACTCAGGTCTTTATTTCTCTTTGTTATGATGTCACTCAGGTCTTTATTTCTCTTTGTTATGATGTCACTCAGGTCTTTATTTCTCTCTGTTATGATGTCACTCAGGTCTTTTCTTCTCTCTGTTATGATGTCACTCAGGTCTTTACTTCTCTTTGTTATGATGTCACTCCTCTTTACTTCTCTCTGTGATGATGTCTCTCAGGTCTTTACTTCTCTCTGTTATGATGTCACTCCTCTTCACTTCTCTCTGTTATGATGTCACTCAGGTCTTTACTTTTCTCTGTTATGATGTCACTCAGGTCTTTATTTCTCTTTGTTATGATGTCACTCAGGTCTTTACTTCTCTCTGTTATGATGTCACTCAGGTCTTTATTTCTCTTTGTTATGATGTCACTCAGGTCTTTACTTCTCTCTGTTATGATGTCACTCCTCTTCACTTCTCTCTGTTATGATGTCACTCAGGTCTTTACTTCTCTTTGTTATGATGTCACTCCTCTTTACTTCTCTCTGTTATGATGTCACTCAGGTCTTTACTTTTCTTTGTTATGATGTCACTCCTCTTTACTTCTCTCTGTTATGATGTCACTCAGGTCTTTATTTGTCTTTGTTATGATGTCACTCAGGTCTTTACTTCTCTCTGTTATGATGTCACTCAGGTCTTTACTTCTCTCTGTTATGATGTCACTCAGGTCTTTACGTCTCTCTGTTATGATGTCATTCAGGTCTTTACGTCTCTCTGTTATGATGTCATTCAGGTCTTTACTTCTCTCTGTTATGATGTCACTCAGGTCTTTACTTCTCTCTGTTATGATGTCACTCAGGTCTTTACGTCTCTCTGTTATGATGTCATTCAGGTCTTTACGTCTCTCTGTTATGATGTCTCTCAGGTCTTTATTTCTCTTTGTTATGATGTCACTCCTCTTCACTTCTCTCTGTTATGATGTCACTCAGGTCTTTATTTCTCTTTGTTATGATGTCACTCAGGTCTTTACTTCTCTCTGTTATGATGTCTCTCAGGTCTTTACTTCTCTCTGTTATGATGTCACTCCTCTTCACTTCTCTCTGTTATGATGTCACTCCTCTTCACTTCTCTCTGTTATGATGTCACTCAGGTCTTTATTTCTCTTTGTTATGATGTCACTCAGGTCTTTATTTCTCTTTGTTATGATGTCACTCCTCTTTACTTCTCTCTGTTATGATGTCACTCAGGTCTTTATTTCTCTTTGTTATGATGTCACTCAGGTCTTTACTTCTCACAGTTATGATGTCACTCAGGTCTTTACTTCTCTCTGTTATGATGTCACTCCTCTTCACTTCTCTCTGTTATGATGTCACTCCTCTTCACTTCTCTCTGTTATGATGTCACTCAGGTCTTTACTTCTCTCTGTTATGATGTCACTCCTCTTCACTTCTCTCTGTTATGATGTCACTCAGGTCTTTACTTCTCTCTGTTATGATGTCACTCAGGTCTTTACTTCTCTCTGTTATGATGTCACTCAGGTCTTTACTTCTCTCTGTTATGATGTCACTCAGGTCTTTACGTCTCTCTGTTATGATGTCATTCAGGTCTTTACGTCTCTCTGTTATGATGTCTCTCAGGTCTTTATTTCTCTTTGTTATGATGTCACTCCTCTTCACTTCTCTCTGTTATGATGTCACTCAGGTCTTTATTTCTCTTTGTTATGATGTCACTCAGGTCTTTACTTCTCTCTGTTATGATGTCTCTCAGGTCTTTACTTCTCTCTGTTATGATGTCACTCCTCTTCACTTCTCTCTGTTATGATGTCACTCAGGTCTTTATTTCTCTTTGTTATGATGTCACTCAGGTCTTTATTTCTCTTTGTTATGATGTCACTCCTCTTTACTTCTCTCTGTTATGATGTCACTCAGGTCTTTATTTCTCTTTGTTATGATGTCACTCAGGTCTTTACTTCTCACAGTTATGATGTCACTCAGGTCTTTACTTCTCTCTGTTATGATGTCACTCCTCTTCACTTCTCTCTGTTATGATGTCACTCCTCTTCACTTCTCTCTGTTATGATGTCACTCCTCTTCACTTCTCTCTGTTATGATGTCACTCAGGTCTTTACTTCTCTCTGTTATGATGTCACTCCTCTTCACTTCTCTCTGTTATGATGTCACTCAGGTCTTTACTTCTCTCTGTTATGATGTCACTCAGGTCTTTACTTCTCTCTGTTATGATATCACTCAGGTCTTTATTTCTCTTTGTTATGATGTCACTCAGGTCTTTATTTCTCTTTGTTATGATGTCACTCAGGTCTTTATTTCTCTCTGTTATGATGTCACTCAGGTCTTTTCTTCTCTCTGTTATGATGTCACTCAGGTCTTTACTTCTCTTTGTTATGATGTCACTCCTCTTTACTTCTCTCTGTGATGATGTCTCTCAGGTCTTTACTTCTCTCTGTTATGATGTCACTCCTCTTCACTTCTCTCTGTTATGATGTCACTCAGGTCTTTACTTTTCTCTGTTATGATGTCACTCAGGTCTTTATTTCTCTTTGTTATGATGTCACTCAGGTCTTTACTTCTCTCTGTTATGATGTCACTCAGGTCTTTATTTCTCTTTGTTATGATGTCACTCAGGTCTTTACTTCTCTCTGTTATGATGTCACTCCTCTTCACTTCTCTCTGTTATGATGTCACTCAGGTCTTTACTTCTCTTTGTTATGATGTCACTCCTCTTTACTTCTCTCTGTTATGATGTCACTCAGGTCTTTACTTTTCTTTGTTATGATGTCACTCCTCTTTACTTCTCTCTGTTATGATGTCACTCAGGTCTTTATTTGTCTTTGTTATGATGTCACTCAGGTCTTTACTTCTCTCTGTTATGATGTCACTCAGGTCTTTACTTCTCTCTGTTATGATGTCACTCAGGTCTTTACGTCTCTCTGTTATGATGTCATTCAGGTCTTTACGTCTCTCTGTTATGATGTCATTCAGGTCTTTACTTCTCTCTGTTATGATGTCACTCCTCTTCACTTCTCTCTGTTATGATGTCACTCAGGTCTTTACTTCTCTTTGTTATGATGTCACTCCTCTTTACTTCTCTCTGTTATGATGTCACTCAGGTCTTTACTTTTCTTTGTTATGATGTCACTCCTCTTTACTTCTCTCTGTTATGATGTCACTCAGGTCTTTATTTGTCTTTGTTATGATGTCACTCAGGTCTTTACTTCTCTCTGTTATGATGTCACTCCTCTTCACTTCTCTCTGTTATGATGTCACTCAGGTCTTTACTTCTCTCTGTTATGATGTCACTCCTCTTCACTTCTCTCTGTTATGATGTCACTCAGGTCTTTACTTCTCTCTGTTATGATGTCACTCAGGTCTTTACTTCTCTCTGTTATGATGTCACTCAGGTCTTTATTTCTCTTTGTTATGATGTCACTCAGGTCTTTACTTCTCTCTGTTATGATGTCACTCCTCTTCACTTCTCTCTGTTATGATGTCACTCCTCTTCACTCCTCTCTGTTATGATGTCACTCAGGTCTTTATTTCTCTTTGTTATGATGTCACTCAGGTCTTTACTTCTCTCTGTTATGATGTCACTCAGGTCTTTATTTCTCTTTGTTATGATGTCACTCAGGTCTTTACTTCTCTCTGTTATGATGTCACTCCTTTTTACTTCACTCTGTTATGATGTCACTCAGGTCTTTACTTCTCTCTGTTATGATGTCACTCCTATTTATTTCTCTCTGTTATGATGTCACTCAGGTCTTTACTTCTCTCTGTTATGATGTCACTCAGGTCTTTATTTCTCTTTGTTATAATGTCACTCAGGTCTTTACTTCTCTCTGTTATGATGTCACTCAGGTCTTTATTTCTCTTTGTTATGATGTCACTCAGGTCTTTACTTCTCACTGTTATGATGTCACTCAGGTCTTTACTTCTCTCTGTTATGATGTCACTCCTCTTCACTTCTCTCTGTTATGATGTCACTCAGGTCTTTATTTCTCTTTGTTATGATGTCACTCAGGTCTTTATTTCTCTTTGTTATGATGTCACTCCTCTTTACTTCTCTCTGTTATGATGTCACTCAGGTCTTTATTTCTCTTTGTTATGATGTCACTCAGGTCTTTACTTCTCACAGTTATGATGTCACTCAGGTCTTTACTTCTCTCTGTTATGATGTCACTCCTCTTCACTTCTCTCTGTTATGATGTCACTCCTCTTCACTTCTCTCTGTTATGATGTCACTCCTCTTCACTTCTCTCTGTTATGATGTCACTCAGGTCTTTACTTCTCTCTGTTATGATGTCACTCCTCTTCACTTCTCTCTGTTATGATGTCACTCAGGTCTTTACTTCTCTCTGTTATGATGTCACTCAGGTCTTTACTTCTCTCTGTTATGATATCACTCAGGTCTTTATTTCTCTTTGTTATGATGTCACTCAGGTCTTTATTTCTCTTTGTTATGATGTCACTCAGGTCTTTATTTCTCTCTGTTATGATGTCACTCAGGTCTTTTCTTCTCTCTGTTATGATGTCACTCAGGTCTTTACTTCTCTTTGTTATGATGTCACTCCTCTTTACTTCTCTCTGTGATGATGTCTCTCAGGTCTTTACTTCTCTCTGTTATGATGTCACTCCTCTTCACTTCTCTCTGTTATGATGTCACTCAGGTCTTTACTTTTCTCTGTTATGATGTCACTCAGGTCTTTATTTCTCTTTGTTATGATGTCACTCAGGTCTTTACTTCTCTCTGTTATGATGTCACTCAGGTCTTTATTTCTCTTTGTTATGATGTCACTCAGGTCTTTACTTCTCTCTGTTATGATGTCACTCCTCTTCACTTCTCTCTGTTATGATGTCACTCAGGTCTTTACTTCTCTTTGTTATGATGTCACTCCTCTTTACTTCTCTCTGTTATGATGTCACTCAGGTCTTTACTTTTCTTTGTTATGATGTCACTCCTCTTTACTTCTCTCTGTTATGATGTCACTCAGGTCTTTATTTGTCTTTGTTATGATGTCACTCAGGTCTTTACTTCTCTCTGTTATGATGTCACTCAGGTCTTTACTTCTCTCTGTTATGATGTCACTCAGGTCTTTACGTCTCTCTGTTATGATGTCATTCAGGTCTTTACGTCTCTCTGTTATGATGTCATTCAGGTCTTTACTTCTCTCTGTTATGATGTCACTCCTCTTCACTTCTCTCTGTTATGATGTCACTCAGGTCTTTACTTCTCTTTGTTATGATGTCACTCCTCTTTACTTCTCTCTGTTATGATGTCACTCAGGTCTTTACTTTTCTTTGTTATGATGTCACTCCTCTTTACTTCTCTCTGTTATGATGTCACTCAGGTCTTTATTTGTCTTTGTTATGATGTCACTCAGGTCTTTACTTCTCTCTGTTATGATGTCACTCCTCTTCACTTCTCTCTGTTATGATGTCACTCAGGTCTTTACTTCTCTCTGTTATGATGTCACTCCTCTTCACTTCTCTCTGTTATGATGTCACTCAGGTCTTTACTTCTCTCTGTTATGATGTCACTCAGGTCTTTACTTCTCTCTGTTATGATGTCACTCAGGTCTTTATTTCTCTTTGTTATGATGTCACTCAGGTCTTTACTTCTCTCTGTTATGATGTCACTCCTCTTCACTTCTCTCTGTTATGATGTCACTCCTCTTCACTCCTCTCTGTTATGATGTCACTCAGGTCTTTATTTCTCTTTGTTATGATGTCACTCAGGTCTTTACTTCTCTCTGTTATGATGTCACTCAGGTCTTTATTTCTCTTTGTTATGATGTCACTCAGGTCTTTACTTCTCTCTGTTATGATGTCACTCCTTTTTACTTCACTCTGTTATGATGTCACTCAGGTCTTTACTTCTCTCTGTTATGATGTCACTCCTATTTATTTCTCTCTGTTATGATGTCACTCAGGTCTTTACTTCTCTCTGTTATGATGTCACTCAGGTCTTTATTTCTCTTTGTTATAATGTCACTCAGGTCTTTACTTCTCTCTGTTATGATGTCACTCAGGTCTTTATTTCTCTTTGTTATGATGTCACTCAGGTCTTTACTTCTCACTGTTATGATGTCACTCAGGTCTTTACTTCTCTCTGTTATGATGTCACTCCTCTTCACTTCTCTCTGTTATGATGTCACTCCTCTTCACTTCTCTCTGTTATGATGTCACTCCTCTTCACTTCTCTCTGTTATGATGTCACTCAGGTCTTTATTTCTCTTTGTTATGATGTCACTCAGGTCTTTACTTCTCACTGTTATGATGTCACTCAGGTCTTTACTTCTCTCTGTTATGATGTCACTCCTCTTCACTTCTCTCTGTTATGATGTCACTCAGGTCTTTACTTCTCTCTGTTATGATGTCACTCAGGTCTTTACTTCTCTTTGTTATGATGTCACTCCTCTTTACTTCTCTCTGTTATGATGTCACTCCTCTTTACTTCCCTCTGTTATGATGTCACTCAGGTCTTTCCTTCTCTCTGTTATGATGTCACTCCTCTTCACTTCTCTCTGTTATGATGTCACTCAGGTCTTTATTTCTCTTTGTTATGATGTCACTCAGGTATTTATTTCTCTTTGTTATGATGTCACTCAGGTCTTTATTTCTCTTTGTTATGATGTCACTCAGGTCTTTATTTCTCTCTGTTATGATGTCACTCAGGTCTTTATTTCTCTCTGTTATGATGTCACTCCTCTTTACTTCTCTCTGTTATGATGTCACTCAGGTCTTTATTTCTCTTTGTTATGATGTCACTCAGGTCTTTACTTCTCTCTGTTATGATGTCTCTCAGGTTTTTACTTCTCTCTGTTATGATGTCACTCCTCTTCACTTCTCTCTGTTATGATGTCACTCAGGTCTTTATTTCTCTTTGTTATGATGTCACTCAGGTCTTTATTTCTCTTTGTTATGATGTCACTCCTCTTTACTTCTCTCTGTTATGATGTCACTCAGGTCTTTATTTCTCTTTGTTATGATGTCACTCAGGTCTTTACTTCTCACTGTTATGATGTCACTCAGGTCTTTACTTCTCTCTGTTATGATGTCACTCCTCTTCACTTCTCTCTGTTGTGATGTCACTCCTCTTCACTTCTCTCTGTTATGATGTCACTCCTCTTCACTTCTCTCTGTTATGATGTCACTCAGGTCTTTACTTCTCTCTGTTATGATGTCACTCCTCTTCACTTCTCTCTGTTATGATGTCACTCAGGTCTTTACTTCTCTCTGTTATGATGTCACTCAGGTCTTTATTTCTCTTTGTTATGATGTCACTCAGGTCTTTATTTCTCTCTGTTATGATGTCACTCAGGTCTTTATTTCTCTCTGTTATGATGTCACTCAGGTCTTTACTTTTCTCTGTTATGATGTCACTCCTCTTTACTTCTCTTTGTTATGATGTCACTCAGGTCTTTACTTCTCTTTGTTATGATGTCACTCCTCTTTACTTCTCTCTGTTATGATGTCTCTCAGGTCTTTACTTCTCTCTGTTATGATGTCACTCCTCTTCACTTTTCTCTGTTATGATGTCACTCAGGTCTTTATTTCTCTTTGTTATGATGTCACTCAGGTCTTTACTTCTCTCTGTTATGATGTCACTCAGGTCTTTATTTCTCTTTGTTATGATGTCACTCAGGTCTTTACTTCTCTCTGTTATGATGTCACTCAGGTCTTTACTTCTCTCTGTTATGATGTCACTCCTCTTCACTTCTCTCTGTTATGATGTCACTCCTCTTCACTTCTCTCTGTTATGATGTCACTCAGGTCTTTATTTCTCTTTGTTATGATGTCACTCAGGTCTTTACTTCTCTCTGTTATGATGTCACTCAGGTCTTTATTTCTCTTTGTTATGATGTCACTCAGGTCTTTATTTCTCTTTGTTATGATGTCACTCAGGTCTTTATTTCTCTCTGTTATGATGTCACTCAGGTCTTTATTTCACTCTGTTATGATGTCACTCAGGTCTTTACTTCTCTCTGTTATGAAGTCACTCAGGTCTTTATTTCACTCTGTTATGATGTCACTCCTCTTTACTTCTCTCTGTCATGATGTCACTCAGGTCTTTACTTCTCTCTGTTATGATGTCACTCCTCTATACTTTTCTCTGTTATGATATCACTCAGGTCTTTACTTCTCTGTTATGATGTCACTCAGGTCTTTACTTCTCTCTGTGATGATGTCACTAAGGTCTTTATTTCTCTCTGTCATGATGTCACTCAGGTCTTTACTTCTCTCTTTTATAATGTCACTCCTCTTCATTTCTCTCTGTTATGATGTCACTCCTATTTACTTCTCTCTGTTATGATGTCACTCCTATTTACTTCTCTCTGTTATGATGTCACTCAGGTCTTTATTTCTCTTTGTTATGATGTCACTCAGGTCTTTACTTCTCTCTGTTATGATGTCACTCCTCTTCATTTCTCTCTGTTATGATGTCACTCCTCTTTACTTCCCTCTGTTATGATGTCACTCCTATTTACTTCTCTCTGTTATGATGTCACTCAGGTCTTTATTTCTCTTTGTTATGATGTCACTCAGGTCTTTACTTCTCTCTGTTATGATGTCACTCAGGTCTTTATTTCTCTTTGTTATGATGTCACTCAGGTCTTTACTTCTCTCTGTTATGATGTCACTCCTCTTCACTTTTCTCTGTTATGATGTCACTCCTTTTTACTTCTCTCTGTTATGATGTCACTCCTCTTTATTTCTCTCTGTTATGATGTCACTCAGGTCTTTACTTCTCTCTGTTATGATGTAAATCCTTTTTACTTCACTCTGTTATGATGTCACTCAGGTCTTTACTTCTCTCTGTTATGATGTCACTCCTCTTCATTTCTCTCTGTTATGATGTCACTCCTATTTACTTCTCTCTGTTATGATGTCACTCCTATTTATTTCTCTCTGTTATGATGTCACTCAGGTCTTTACTTCTCTCTGTTATGATGTCACTCCTTTTTACTTCACTCTGTTATGATGTCACTCAGGTCTTTACTTCTCTCTGTTATGATGTCACTCCTATTTATTTCTCTCTGTTATGATGTCACTCAGGTCTTTACTTCTCTCTGTTATGATGTCACTCTTTATTTCTCTCTATTATGATGTCACTCAGGTCTTTATTTCTCTTTGTTATGATGTCACTCAGGTCTTTACTTCTCTCTGTTATGATGTCACTCAGGTCTTTATTTCTCTTTGTTATAATGTCACTCAGGTCTTTACTTCTCTCTGTTATGATGTCACTCAGGTCTTTATTTCTCTTTGTTATGATGTCACTCAGGTCTTTACTTCTCACTGTTATGATGTCACTCAGGTCTTTACTTCTCTCTGTTATGATGTCACTCCTCTTCACTTCTCTCTGTTATGATGTCACTCCTCTTCACTTCTCTCTGTTATGATGTCACTCCTCTTCACTTCTCTCTGTTATGATGTCACTCAGGTCTTTATTTCTCTTTGTTATGATGTCACTCAGGTCTTTACTTCTCACTGTTATGATGTCACTCAGGTCTTTACTTCTCTCTGTTATGATGTCACTCCTCTTCACTTCTCTCTGTTATGATGTCACTCAGGTCTTTACTTCTCTCTGTTATGATGTCACTCAGGTCTTTACTTCTCTTTGTTATGATGTCACTCCTCTTTACTTCTCTCTGTTATGATGTCACTCCTCTTTACTTCTCTCTGTTATGATGTCACTCAGGTCTTTCCTTCTCTCTGTTATGATGTCACTCCTCTTCACTTCTCTCTGTTATGATGTCACTCAGGTCTTTATTTCTCTTTGTTATGATGTCACTCAGGTATTTATTTCTCTTTGTTATGATGTCACTCAGGTCTTTATTTCTCTTTGTTATGATGTCACTCAGGTCTTTATTTCTCTCTGTCATGATGTCACTCAGGTCTTTATTTCTCTCTGTTATGATGTCACTCCTCTTTACTTCTCTCTGTTATGATGTCACTCAGGTCTTTATTTCTCTTTGTTATGATGTCACTCAGGTCTTTATTTCTCTTTGTTATGATGTCACTCCTCTTTACTTCTCTCTGTTATGATGTCACTCAGGTCTTTATTTCTCTTTGTTATGATGTCACTCAGGTCTTTACTTCTCACTGTTATGATGTCACTCAGGTCTTTACTTCTCTCTGTTATGATGTCACTCCTCTTCACTTCTCTCTGTTGTGATGTCACTCCTCTTCACTTCTCTCTGTTATGATGTCACTCCTCTTCACTTCTCTCTGTTATGATGTCACTCAGGTCTTTACTTCTCTCTGTTATGATGTCACTCCTCTTCACTTCTCTCTGTTATGATGTCACTCAGGTCTTTACTTCTCTCTGTTATGATGTCACTCAGGTCTTTACTTCTCTCTGTGATGATGTCACTAAGGTCTTTATTTCTCTTTGTTATGATGTCACTCAGGTCTTTACTTCTCACAGTTATGATGTCACTCAGGTCTTTACTTCTCTCTGTTATGATGTCACTCCTCTTCACTTCTCTCTGTTATGATGTCACTCCTCTTCACTTCTCTCTGTTATGATGTCACTCCTCTTCACTTCTCTCTGTTATGATGTCACTCAGGTCTTTACTTCTCTCTGTTATGATGTCACTCCTCTTCACTTCTCTCTGTTATGATGTCACTCAGGTCTTTACTTCTCTCTGTTATGATGTCACTCAGGTCTTTACTTCTCTCTGTTATGATGTCACTCAGGTCTTTATTTCTCTTTGTTATGATGTCACTCAGGTCTTTATTTCTCTTTGTTATGATGTCACTCAGGTCTTTATTTCTCTCTGTTATGATGTCACTCAGGTCTTTTCTTCTCTCTGTTATGATGTCACTCAGGTCTTTACTTCTCTTTGTTATGATGTCACTCCTCTTTACTTCTCTCTGTGATGATGTCTCTCAGGTCTTTACTTCTCTCTGTTATGATGTCACTCCTCTTCACTTCTCTCTGTTATGATGTCACTCAGGTCTTTACTTTTCTCTGTTATGATGTCACTCAGGTCTTTATTTCTCTTTGTTATGATGTCACTCAGGTCTTTACTTCTCTCTGTTATGATGTCACTCAGGTCTTTATTTCTCTTTGTTATGATGTCACTCAGGTCTTTACTTCTCTCTGTTATGATGTCACTCCTCTTCACTTCTCTCTGTTATGATGTCACTCAGGTCTTTACTTCTCTTTGTTATGATGTCACTCCTCTTTACTTCTCTCTGTTATGATGTCACTCAGGTCTTTACTTTTCTTTGTTATGATGTCACTCCTCTTTACTTCTCTCTGTTATGATGTCACTCAGGTCTTTATTTGTCTTTGTTATGATGTCACTCAGGTCTTTACTTCTCTCTGTTATGATGTCACTCAGGTCTTTACTTCTCTCTGTTATGATGTCACTCAGGTCTTTACGTCTCTCTGTTATGATGTCATTCAGGTCTTTACGTCTCTCTGTTATGATGTCATTCAGGTCTTTACTTCTCTCTGTTATGATGTCACTCAGGTCTTTACTTCTCTCTGTTATGATGTCACTCAGGTCTTTACGTCTCTCTGTTATGATGTCATTCAGGTCTTTACGTCTCTCTGTTATGATGTCACTCCTCTTCACTTCTCTCTGTTATGATGTCACTCCTCTTCACTTCTCTCTGTTATGATGTCACTCAGGTCTTTACTTCTCTCTGTTATGATGTCACTCCTCTTCACTTCTCTCTGTTATGATGTCACTCAGGTCTTTACTTCTCTCTGTTATGATGTCACTCAGGTCTTTACTTCTCTCTGTTATGATGTCACTCAGGTCTGTATTTCTCTTTGTTATGATGTCACTCAGGTCTTTATTTCTCTTTGTTATGATGTCACTCAGGTCTTTATTTCTCTCTGTTATGATGTCACTCAGGTCTTTTCTTCTCTCTGTTATGATGTCACTCAGGTCTTTACTTCTCTTTGTTATGATGTCACTCCTCTTTACTTCTCTCTGTGATGATGTCTCTCAGGTCTTTACTTCTCTCTGTTATGATGTCACTCCTCTTCACTTCTCTCTGTTATGATGTCACTCAGGTCTTTACTTCTCTTTGTTATGATGTCACTCAGGTCTTTATTTCTCTTTGTTATGATGTCACTCCTCTTTACTTCTCTCTGTTATGATGTCACTCAGGTCTTTATTTGTCTTTGTTATGATGTCACTCAGGTCTTTACTTCTCTCTGTTATGATGTCACTCAGGTCTTTACTTCTCTCTGTTATGATGTCACTCAGGTCTTTACGTCTCTCTGTTATGATGTCATTCAGGTCTTTACGTCTCTCTGTTATGATGTCTCTCAGGTCTTTACTTCTCTCTGTTATGATGTCACTCCTCTTCACTTCTCTCTGTTATGATGTCACTCAGGTCTTTATTTATCTTTGTTATGATGTCACTCAGGTCTTTACTTCTCTCTGTTATGATGTCTCTCAGGTCTTTACTTCTCTCTGTTATGATGTCACTCCTCTTCACTTCTCTCTGTTATGATGTCACTCCTCTTCACTTCTCTCTGTTATGATGTCACTCCTCTTCACTTCTCTCTGTTATGATGTCACTCAGGTCTTTATTTCTCTTTGTTATGATGTCACTCAGGTCTTTACTTCTCACTGTTATGATGTCACTCAGGTCTTTACTTCTCTCTGTTATGATGTCACTCCTCTTCACTTCTCTCTGTTATGATGTCACTCAGGTCTTTACTTCTCTCTGTTATGATGTCACTCAGGTCTTTACTTCTCTTTGTTATGATGTCACTCCTCTTTACTTCTCTCTGTTATGATGTCACTCCTCTTTACTTCTCTCTGTTATGATGTCACTCAGGTCTTTCCTTCTCTCTGTTATGATGTCACTCCTCTTCACTTCTCTCTGTTATGATGTCACTCAGGTCTTTATTTCTCTTTGTTATGATGTCACTCAGGTATTTATTTCTCTTTGTTATGATGTCACTCAGGTCTTTATTTCTCTTTGTTATGATGTCACTCAGGTCTTTATTTCTCTCTGTTATGATGTCACTCAGGTCTTTATTTCTCTCTGTTATGATGTCACTCCTCTTTACTTCTCTCTGTTATGATGTCTCTCAGGTTTTTACTTCTCTCTGTTATGATGTCACTCCTCTTCACTTCTCTCTGTTATGATGTCACTCAGGTCTTTATTTCTCTTTGTTATGATGTCACTCAGGTCTTTATTTCTCTTTGTTATGATGTCACTCCTCTTTACTTCTCTCTGTTATGATGTCACTCAGGTCTTTATTTCTCTTTGTTATGATGTCACTCAGGTCTTTACTTCTCACTGTTATGATGTCACTCAGGTCTTTACTTCTCTCTGTTATGATGTCACTCCTCTTCACTTCTCTCTGTTGTGATGTCACTCCTCTTCACTTCTCTCTGTTATGATGTCACTCCTCTTCACTTCTCTCTGTTATGATGTCACTCAGGTCTTTACTTCTCTCTGTTATGATGTCACTCCTCTTCACTTCTCTCTGTTATGATGTCACTCAGGTCTTTACTTCTCTCTGTTATGATGTCACTCAGGTCTTTACTTCTCTCTGTTATGATGTCACTCAGGTCTTTATTTCTCTTTGTTATGATGTCACTCAGGTCTTTATTTCTCTTTGTTATGATGTCACTCAGGTCTTTATTTCTCTCTGTTATGATGTCACTCAGGTCTTTTCTTCTCTCTGTTATGATGTCACTCAGGTCTTTACTTCTCTTTGTTATGATGTCACTCCTCTTTACTTCTCTCTGTGATGATGTCTCTCAGGTCTTTACTTCTCTCTGTTATGATGTCACTCCTCTTCACTTCTCTCTGTTATGATGTCACTCAGGTCTTTACTTTTCTCTGTTATGATGTCACTCAGGTCTTTATTTCTCTTTGTTATGATGTCACTCAGGTCTTTACTTCTCTCTGTTATGATGTCACTCAGGTCTTTATTTCTCTTTGTTATGATGTCACTCAGGTCTTTACTTCTCTCTGTTATGATGTCACTCCTCTTCACTTCTCTCTGTTATGATGTCACTCAGGTCTTTACTTCTCTTTGTTATGATGTCACTCCTCTTTACTTCTCTCTGTTATGATGTCACTCAGGTCTTTACTTTTCTTTGTTATGATGTCACTCCTCTTTACTTCTCTCTGTTATGATGTCACTCAGGTCTTTATTTGTCTTTGTTATGATGTCACTCAGGTCTTTACTTCTCTCTGTTATGATGTCACTCAGGTCTTTACTTCTCTCTGTTATGATGTCACTCAGGTCTTTACGTCTCTCTGTTATGATGTCATTCAGGTCTTTACGTCTCTCTGTTATGATGTCATTCAGGTCTTTACTTCTCTCTGTTATGATGTCACTCAGGTCTTTACTTCTCTCTGTTATGATGTCACTCAGGTCTTTACGTCTCTCTGTTATGATGTCATTCAGGTCTTTACGTCTCTCTGTTATGATGTCTCTCAGGTCTTTATTTCTCTTTGTTATGATGTCACTCCTCTTCACTTCTCTCTGTTATGATGTCACTCAGGTCTTTATTTCTCTTTGTTATGATGTCACTCAGGTCTTTACTTCTCTCTGTTATGATGTCTCTCAGGTCTTTACTTCTCTCTGTTATGATGTCACTCCTCTTCACTTCTCTCTGTTATGATGTCACTCAGGTCTTTATTTCTCTTTGTTATGATGTCACTCAGGTCTTTATTTCTCTTTGTTATGATGTCACTCCTCTTTACTTCTCTCTGTTATGATGTCACTCAGGTCTTTATTTCTCTTTGTTATGATGTCACTCAGGTCTTTACTTCTCACAGTTATGATGTCACTCAGGTCTTTACTTCTCTCTGTTATGATGTCACTCCTCTTCACTTCTCTCTGTTATGATGTCACTCCTCTTCACTTCTCTCTGTTATGATGTCACTCAGGTCTTTACTTCTCTCTGTTATGATGTCACTCCTCTTCACTTCTCTCTGTTATGATGTCACTCAGGTCTTTACTTCTCTCTGTTATGATGTCACTCAGGTCTTTACTTCTCTCTGTTATGATGTCACTCAGGTCTTTACTTCTCTCTGTTATGATGTCACTCAGGTCTTTACGTCTCTCTGTTATGATGTCATTCAGGTCTTTACGTCTCTCTGTTATGATGTCTCTCAGGTCTTTATTTCTCTTTGTTATGATGTCACTCCTCTTCACTTCTCTCTGTTATGATGTCACTCAGGTCTTTATTTCTCTTTGTTATGATGTCACTCAGGTCTTTACTTCTCTCTGTTATGATGTCTCTCAGGTCTTTACTTCTCTCTGTTATGATGTCACTCCTCTTCACTTCTCTCTGTTATGATGTCACTCAGGTCTTTATTTCTCTTTGTTATGATGTCACTCAGGTCTTTATTTCTCTTTGTTATGATGTCACTCCTCTTTACTTCTCTCTGTTATGATGTCACTCAGGTCTTTATTTCTCTTTGTTATGATGTCACTCAGGTCTTTACTTCTCACAGTTATGATGTCACTCAGGTCTTTACTTCTCTCTGTTATGATGTCACTCCTCTTCACTTCTCTCTGTTATGATGTCACTCCTCTTCACTTCTCTCTGTTATGATGTCACTCCTCTTCACTTCTCTCTGTTATGATGTCACTCAGGTCTTTACTTCTCTCTGTTATGATGTCACTCCTCTTCACTTCTCTCTGTTATGATGTCACTCAGGTCTTTACTTCTCTCTGTTATGATGTCACTCAGGTCTTTACTTCTCTCTGTTAT
Source organism: Labrus mixtus (assembly GCF_963584025.1). NCBI lineage: Eukaryota > Metazoa > Chordata > Actinopteri > Labriformes > Labridae > Labrus > Labrus mixtus. The sequence continues at coordinate 168,410 of NW_026870281.1, forward strand.
GATGTCACTCAGGTCTTTATTTCTCTTTGTTATGATGTCACTCAGGTCTTTATTTCTCTTTGTTATGATGTCACTCAGGTCTTTATTTCTCTCTGTTATGATGTCACTCAGGTCTTTTCTTCTCTCTGTTATGATGTCACTCAGGTCTTTACTTCTCTTTGTTATGATGTCACTCCTCTTTACTTCTCTCTGTGATGATGTCTCTCAGGTCTTTACTTCTCTCTGTTATGATGTCACTCCTCTTCACTTCTCTCTGTTATGATGTCACTCAGGTCTTTACTTTTCTCTGTTATGATGTCACTCAGGTCTTTATTTCTCTTTGTTATGATGTCACTCAGGTCTTTACTTCTCTCTGTTATGATGTCACTCAGGTCTTTATTTCTCTTTGTTATGATGTCACTCAGGTCTTTACTTCTCTCTGTTATGATGTCACTCCTCTTCACTTCTCTCTGTTATGATGTCACTCAGGTCTTTACTTCTCTTTGTTATGATGTCACTCCTCTTTACTTCTCTCTGTTATGATGTCACTCAGGTCTTTACTTTTCTTTGTTATGATGTCACTCCTCTTTACTTCTCTCTGTTATGATGTCACTCAGGTCTTTATTTGTCTTTGTTATGATGTCACTCAGGTCTTTACTTCTCTCTGTTATGATGTCACTCAGGTCTTTACTTCTCTCTGTTATGATGTCACTCAGGTCTTTACGTCTCTCTGTTATGATGTCATTCAGGTCTTTACGTCTCTCTGTTATGATGTCATTCAGGTCTTTACTTCTCTCTGTTATGATGTCACTCAGGTCTTTACTTCTCTCTGTTATGATGTCACTCAGGTCTTTACGTCTCTCTGTTATGATGTCATTCAGGTCTTTACGTCTCTCTGTTATGATGTCACTCCTCTTCACTTCTCTCTGTTATGATGTCACTCCTCTTCACTTCTCTCTGTTATGATGTCACTCAGGTCTTTACTTCTCTCTGTTATGATGTCACTCCTCTTCACTTCTCTCTGTTATGATGTCACTCAGGTCTTTACTTCTCTCTGTTATGATGTCACTCAGGTCTTTACTTCTCTCTGTTATGATGTCACTCAGGTCTGTATTTCTCTTTGTTATGATGTCACTCAGGTCTTTATTTCTCTTTGTTATGATGTCACTCAGGTCTTTATTTCTCTCTGTTATGATGTCACTCAGGTCTTTTCTTCTCTCTGTTATGATGTCACTCAGGTCTTTACTTCTCTTTGTTATGATGTCACTCCTCTTTACTTCTCTCTGTGATGATGTCTCTCAGGTCTTTACTTCTCTCTGTTATGATGTCACTCCTCTTCACTTCTCTCTGTTATGATGTCACTCAGGTCTTTACTTCTCTTTGTTATGATGTCACTCAGGTCTTTATTTCTCTTTGTTATGATGTCACTCCTCTTTACTTTTCTCTGTTATGATGTCACTCAGGTCTTTATTTCTCTTTGTTATGATGTCACTCAGGTCTTTATTTCTCTCTGTTATGATGTCACTCAGGTCTTTTCTTCTCTCTGTTATGATGTCACTCAGGTCTTTACTTCTCTTTGTTATGATGTCACTCCTCTTTACTTCTCTCTGTGATGATGTCTCTCAGGTCTTTACTTCTCTCTGTTATGATGTCACTCCTCTTCACTTCTCTCTGTTATGATGTCACTCAGGTCTTTACTTTTCTCTGTTATGATGTCACTCAGGTCTTTATTTCTCTTTGTTATGATGTCACTCAGGTCTTTACTTCTCTCTGTTATGATGTCACTCAGGTCTTTATTTCTCTTTGTTATGATGTCACTCAGGTCTTTACTTCTCTCTGTTATGATGTCACTCCTCTTCACTTCTCTCTGTTATGATGTCACTCAGGTCTTTACTTCTCTTTGTTATGATGTCACTCCTCTTTACTTCTCTCTGTTATGATGTCACTCAGGTCTTTACTTTTCTTTGTTATGATGTCACTCCTCTTTACTTCTCTCTGTTATGATGTCACTCAGGTCTTTATTTGTCTTTGTTATGATGTCACTCAGGTCTTTACTTCTCTCTGTTATGATGTCACTCAGGTCTTTACTTCTCTCTGTTATGATGTCACTCAGGTCTTTACGTCTCTCTGTTATGATGTCATTCAGGTCTTTACGTCTCTCTGTTATGATGTCATTCAGGTCTTTACTTCTCTCTGTTATGATGTCACTCAGGTCTTTACTTCTCTCTGTTATGATGTCACTCAGGTCTTTACGTCTCTCTGTTATGATGTCATTCAGGTCTTTACGTCTCTCTGTTATGATGTCACTCCTCTTCACTTCTCTCTGTTATGATGTCACTCCTCTTCACTTCTCTCTGTTATGATGTCACTCAGGTCTTTACTTCTCTCTGTTATGATGTCACTCCTCTTCACTTCTCTCTGTTATGATGTCACTCAGGTCTTTACTTCTCTCTGTTATGATGTCACTCAGGTCTTTACTTCTCTCTGTTATGATGTCACTCAGGTCTGTATTTCTCTTTGTTATGATGTCACTCAGGTCTTTATTTCTCTTTGTTATGATGTCACTCAGGTCTTTATTTCTCTCTGTTATGATGTCACTCAGGTCTTTTCTTCTCTCTGTTATGATGTCACTCAGGTCTTTACTTCTCTTTGTTATGATGTCACTCCTCTTTACTTCTCTCTGTGATGATGTCTCTCAGGTCTTTACTTCTCTCTGTTATGATGTCACTCAGGTCTTTACTTCTCTTTGTTATGATGTCACTCAGGTCTTTATTTCTCTTTGTTATGATGTCACTCCTCTTTACTTCTCTCTGTTATGATGTCACTCAGGTCTTTATTTGTCTTTGTTATGATGTCACTCAGGTCTTTACTTCTCTCTGTTATGATGTCACTCAGGTCTTTACTTCTCTCTGTTATGATGTCACTCAGGTCTTTACGTCTCTCTGTTATGATGTCATTCAGGTCTTTACGTCTCTCTGTTATGATGTCTCTCAGGTCTTTACTTCTCTCTGTTATGATGTCACTCCTCTTCACTTCTCTCTGTTATGATGTCACTCAGGTCTTTATTTATCTTTGTTATGATGTCACTCAGGTCTTTACTTCTCTCTGTTATGATGTCTCTCAGGTCTTTACTTCTCTCTGTTATGATGTCACTCCTCTTCACTTCTCTCTGTTATGATGTCACTCCTCTTCACTTCTCTCTGTTATGATGTCACTCCTCTTCACTTCTCTCTGTTATGATGTCACTCAGGTCTTTATTTCTCTTTGTTATGATGTCACTCAGGTCTTTACTTCTCACTGTTATGATGTCACTCAGGTCTTTACTTCTCTCTGTTATGATGTCACTCCTCTTCACTTCTCTCTGTTATGATGTCACTCAGGTCTTTACTTCTCTCTGTTATGATGTCACTCAGGTCTTTACTTCTCTTTGTTATGATGTCACTCCTCTTTACTTCTCTCTGTTATGATGTCACTCCTCTTTACTTCTCTCTGTTATGATGTCACTCAGGTCTTTCCTTCTCTCTGTTATGATGTCACTCCTCTTCACTTCTCTCTGTTATGATGTCACTCAGGTCTTTATTTCTCTTTGTTATGATGTCACTCAGGTCTTTATTTCTCTTTGTTATGATGTCACTCAGGTCTTTATTTCTCTCTGTTATGATGTCACTCAGGTCTTTATTTCTCTCTGTTATGATGTCACTCCTCTTTACTTCTCTCTGTTATGATGTCTCTCAGGTTTTTACTTCTCTCTGTTATGATGTCACTCCTCTTCACTTCTCTCTGTTATGATGTCACTCAGGTCTTTATTTCTCTTTGTTATGATGTCACTCAGGTCTTTATTTCTCTTTGTTATGATGTCACTCCTCTTTACTTCTCTCTGTTATGATGTCACTCAGGTCTTTATTTCTCTTTGTTATGATGTCACTCAGGTCTTTACTTCTCACTGTTATGATGTCACTCAGGTCTTTACTTCTCTCTGTTATGATGTCACTCCTCTTCACTTCTCTCTGTTGTGATGTCACTCCTCTTCACTTCTCTCTGTTATGATGTCACTCCTCTTCACTTCTCTCTGTTATGATGTCACTCAGGTCTTTACTTCTCTCTGTTATGATGTCACTCCTCTTCACTTCTCTCTGTTATGATGTCACTCAGGTCTTTACTTCTCTCTGTTATGATGTCACTCAGGTCTTTACTTCTCTCTGTTATGATGTCACTCAGGTCTTTATTTCTCTTTGTTATGATGTCACTCAGGTCTTTATTTCTCTTTGTTATGATGTCACTCAGGTCTTTATTTCTCTCTGTTATGATGTCACTCAGGTCTTTTCTTCTCTCTGTTATGATGTCTCTCAGGTCTTTACTTCTCTCTGTTATGATGTCACTCCTCTTCACTTCTCTCTGTTATGATGTCACTCAGGTCTTTACTTTTCTCTGTTATGATGTCACTCAGGTCTTTATTTCTCTTTGTTATGATGTCACTCAGGTCTTTACTTCTCTCTGTTATGATGTCACTCAGGTCTTTATTTCTCTTTGTTATGATGTCACTCAGGTCTTTACTTCTCTCTGTTATGATGTCACTCCTCTTCACTTCTCTCTGTTATGATGTCACTCAGGTCTTTACTTCTCTTTGTTATGATGTCACTCCTCTTTACTTCTCTCTGTTATGATGTCACTCAGGTCTTTACTTTTCTTTGTTATGATGTCACTCCTCTTTACTTCTCTCTGTTATGATGTCACTCAGGTCTTTATTTGTCTTTGTTATGATGTCACTCAGGTCTTTACTTCTCTCTGTTATGATGTCACTCAGGTCTTTACTTCTCTCTGTTATGATGTCACTCAGGTCTTTACGTCTCTCTGTTATGATGTCATTCAGGTCTTTACGTCTCTCTGTTATGATGTCATTCAGGTCTTTACTTCTCTCTGTTATGATGTCACTCAGGTCTTTACTTCTCTCTGTTATGATGTCACTCAGGTCTTTACGTCTCTCTGTTATGATGTCATTCAGGTCTTTACGTCTCTCTGTTATGATGTCACTCCTCTTCACTTCTCTCTGTTATGATGTCACTCCTCTTCACTTCTCTCTGTTATGATGTCACTCAGGTCTTTACTTCTCTCTGTTATGATGTCACTCCTCTTCACTTCTCTCTGTTATGATGTCACTCCTCTTCACTTCTCTCTGTTATGATGTCACTCCTCTTCACTTCTCTCTGTTATGATGTCACTCAGGTCTTTACTTCTCTCTGTTATGATGTCACTCCTCTTCACTTCTCTCTGTTATGATGTCACTCAGGTCTTTACTTCTCTCTGTTAATGATGTCACTCAGGTCTTTACTTCTCTCTGTTATGATGTCACTCAGGTCTGTATTTCTCTTTGTTATGATGTCACTCAGGTCTTTATTTCTCTTTGTTATGATGTCACTCAGGTCTTTATTTCTCTCTGTTATGATGTCACTCAGGTCTTTTCTTCTCTCTGTTATGATGTCACTCAGGTCTTTACTTCTCTTTGTTATGATGTCACTCCTCTTTACTTCTCTCTGTGATGATGTCTCTCAGGTCTTTACTTCTCTCTGTTATGATGTCACTCCTCTTCACTTCTCTCTGTTATGATGTCACTCAGGTCTTTACTTCTCTTTGTTATGATGTCACTCAGGTCTTTATTTCTCTTTGTTATGATGTCACTCCTCTTTACTTCTCTCTGTTATGATGTCACTCAGGTCTTTACGTCTCTCTGTTATGATGTCACTCAGGTCTTTACGTCTCTCTGTTATGATGTCATTCAGGTCTTTACGTCTCTGTTATGATGTCTCTCAGGTCTTTACTTCTCTCTGTTATGATGTCACTCCTCTTCACTTCTCTCTGTTATGATGTCACTCAGGTCTTTATTTGTCTTTGTTATGATGTCACTCAGGTCTTTACTTCTCTCTGTTATGATGTCACTCAGGTCTTTACTTCTCTCTGTTATGATGTCACTCAGGTCTTTACGTCTCTCTGTTATGATGTCATTCAGGTCTTTACGTCTCTGTTATGATGTCTCTCAGGTCTTTACTTCTCTCTGTTATGATGTCACTCCTCTTCACTTCTCTCTGTTATGATGTCACTCCTCTTCACTTCTCTCTGTTATGATGTCACTCCTCTTCACTTCTCTCTGTTATGATGTCACTCAGGTCTTTATTTCTCTTTGTTATGATGTCACTCAGGTCTTTACTTCTCACTGTTATGATGTCACTCAGGTCTTTACTTCTCTCTGTTATGATGTCACTCCTCTTCACTTCTCTCTGTTATGATGTCACTCAGGTCTTTCCTTCTCTCTGTTATGATGTCACTCAGGTCTTTACTTCTCTCTGTTATGATGTCACTCAGGTCTTTACTTCTCTCTGTTATGATGTCACTCAGGTCTTTACGTCTCTCTGTTATGATGTCATTCAGGTCTTTACGTCTCTCTGTTATGATGTCATTCAGGTCTTTACTTCTCTCTGTTATGATGTCACTCCTCTTCACTTCTCTCTGTTATGATGTCACTCGCAGAGACACACACACAGAGACACAACACACACACAAACACACACACGGAGACACACACAAACAGACACACACACAGACAGAGACACACACACACACACACAGAGACACAGACACACAGACAAAGACACACACACACAGAGACACACACACACAGACACACACACAGAGACACACACAAACAGAGGCACAACACACACACACAGACAGAGACACAGAGACATACACAGAGACACACAACACACACTCACAGAGACACACACAGACACCCACAGACAGAGACACCCACAGACAGAGACACAGACAGAGACACACACAGAGACAGAGACACACACACACAGAGACACACACAGAGACACAACACACACACATGCAGAGGCACAACACACAGACAGACATACATGCAGAGGCACAACACACACAGACATGCAGAGGCACAACACACAGACAGAGACACACACACAGACAGAGACACACACACACACAGAGACACACAGAGACACACACACAGAGACACAGAGACACAGAGAGACACACACACACACACAGACAGAGACACAACACACACACCACACATGCAGAGGCACAACAGACAGCCACACATGCAGAGGCATAACACACAGACAGAGAAACACACACACACAGACAGAAACACACACAGATACACACACACACACAGAGAGACACACAGAGACACACACACACACACACACACACAACACACACACACAGACAGAAACACACACAGATACACACAGAGACACAGAGACACACACACAGAGACACACAAACAGAGACACAACACACAGAGACATACACAGAGACACACAACACAACACACTCACAGACAGAGACACACACAGAGACACACACACAGACAGAGACACACAGACACACAGACAGAGACACACACAGAGAGACACACATGCAGAGGCACAACACACAGACAGAGACACAGAGACACACACACACAGAGACACACTAACAGAGACACGCACAAACAGACAGAGACACACACAGACAGAGACACAACACATACACAAACACGGAGACACACACAAACAGACACACACACAGACAGAGACAAAGAGATACACAGAGACACAGACAGACACACACACAAACACACACACACACACAGAGACACACACAGAAACACACACACAGAGACACACACACACACAGATAGAGACAGAGACACAGACAGACAGAGATTCACACACACAAACACACACACAGACAGAGACACACACACAGAGACACACAAACAGAGACACAACACACACAAACACAGACACGGAGACACACAAACACACACACACATGCAGAGGCACAACACAGAGACACACACACAGAGACACACACACAACACACACAGACAGAGACACACAGAGACACACACACACAAACAGACACACACAGGCAGAGACACAACACAAACACAAACACGGAGACACACACAAACAGAGACACACACACACAGACAGAGACAAAGAGATACACAGAGACACAGACAGAGACACACACACACAAACAGACACACAGAGACACACACACAGAGACACAGACAGAGACACACACACAGACACACACACACAGACAGAGACACAGAGACACACAGACAGAGACACAGAGACACACAGAGACACAGACAGACACACACACAGAGACATACACAGAGACACACATAGACACAACACACACACAAACACAAACTCAGACACACACACACAGACAGAGACACACATAGAGACACACACACACAAACAGACAGAGAGACACACAGACAGACACACACACACACAGACAGAGACACACAGAGACACACACACACACACACACACAGAAACACACACAGACAGAGACACATACAGAGACACACACACAGAGACACACACACACAGAGACACAGACAGACAGAGACACACACAGAGACATAGACAGAGACACACACAGAGACACACACAGAGAGACACACAGAGACACACACACACAGACAGAGACACACACAGACAGAGACACACACAGAGAGACACACAGACAGACACACACACAGACAGAGACACAGAGACACACAGAGACACAGACAGACAGAGACACACATACACAACACACACACACACACACACACACAGACAGAGACACACACACAGAGAAAGACACACACACAGACAGAGACACACACACAGACAGAGACACAGAGACACACACACACAGAGACACATACACACAGAGACACACACACAGAAACACACACAGACAGAGACACACACAGAGACACACACACACAAACAGACACACAGACAGAGACACAGTGACACACAGAGACACAGACAGACAGAGACACACACAGAGACATACACAGAGACACACATACACAGAGACACAAAGACACACACACACACAGAGACACACACAGAGAGACACACACACACACAGACAGAGACAGAGACACACACACAGAGAAAGACACACACACACAGACAGAGACACACACAGACAGAGACACACACAGAGAGACACACAGACAGACACACACACACACAGACAGAGACACAGAGACACACAGAGACACACAGAGACACAGACAGACAGA
>NW_026870281.1:180000-187500 GCF_963584025.1 Labrus mixtus
CACAACACACACACAAACACAGACACACACACACACACAGAAACACACACAGACAGAGACACACATAGAGACACACACACACAAACAGACACACACAAACAGACAGAGAGACACACAGACAGACACACACACACACACACAGACAGAGACACAGAGACACACAGAAACTCACACAGAGAGACACACACACACACACACACAGAAACACACACAGACAGAGACACATACAGAGACACACACACAGAGACACACACACACACAGAGACATACACAGACAGAGACACACACACACACAGAGACACAGAGACACACAACACACAAACAAAAACACACACACACACACACTCACAGACAGAGACACAGACAGAGACACAGAGACACACACACACACAAACAGACACACACACACAGACAGAGACACAGTGACACACAGAGACACAGACAGACAGAGACACACACAGAGACATAGACAGAGACACACACAGAGACACACACAGAGAGGCACACACAGACAGACACACACACACAGACAGAGACACAGAGACACACAGAAACACACACAGAGACACACACACACAGAGACACACACACAGACAGAGACACAGAGACACACAGAGACACAGACAGACAGAGACACACATACACAACACACACACACACACACACACACACACACACACAGAGACACAAAGACACACACACACAGAGACACACACAGAGAGACACAGAGACACACACACACACACACACACACACAGACAGAGACACACACACAGAGAAAGACACACACACACACACACAGATAGAGACACACACACAGAGACACACACAGACAGAGACACACACACACAGACACACACAGACAGAGACACAGAGACACACACACACAGAGACACATACACACAGAGACACATACACACAGACAGAGACACAGAGACGCACAGAAACACACACACAGAGACACACACACAGAAACACACACAGACAGAGACACACACAGAGAGACACAGAGACACATAACACACAAACAAAACCACACACACACACAGAGACACACACACAAACAGACACACAGACACAGACAGAGACACAGTGACACACAGAGACTCAGACAGACAGAGACACACACAGAGACATACTCAGAGACACACATACACACACACACACACACACACACACACACACACACACACAGAGACACAAAGACACACACACACACACACACAGACAGAGACACAGACAGAGAGACACACAGACAGACACACACACACACACACAGACAGAGACACAGAGACACACAGAGACACAGACAGACAGAGACACACACAGAGACACACATACACAACACACACACACAGACAGAGACATACACAGAGACATACAGAAACACACACAGACAGAGACACATACAGAGACACACACACAGAGAGACACACACACACACACAGAAACACACACAGACAGAGACACATAAAGAGACACACACACAGAGACACACACACACACACACACACACACACACACAGAGAGACACACACACACACACACACACAGAGACACAGAGACACACAACACACCAACAAAAACACACACACACACACACACACACAGACAGAGACACACACAGAGGGACACAGACACACACACACACAGAGAGACACACACATTGACAGACACACACACAGAGACAAACACACAGAGACACACACAGAGACACACACAGAGAGGCACACACAGACAGACACACACACACAGACAGAGACACAGAGACACACAGAAACACACACAGACAGAGACACAGAGACACACAGAGACATAGACAGACAGAGACACACACAGAGACATACACAGAGACACACACAGAGACACACACACACAAACAGACACACACACACAGACAGAGACACACAGAAACACACACAGAGACACACACACACAGACAGAGACACAGAGACACACACAGAGACACACATGCACAACACACACACACACACACACACACACACACACACACACAGAGACACAAAGACACACACACACACACAGAGACACACACAGAGAGACACACAGAGAAAGACACACACACACACACACACACACAGACAGAGACACACACAGACAGAGACACACACAGAGAGACACACAGACAGACACAGACAGAGACACAGAGACACACAGAGACACAGACAGACAGAGACACACACAGAGACACACATACACAACACACACACACAGAGACACAAAGACACACACACACAGAGACACACACAGAGAGACACACAGACAGACACACACACACACAGACAGAGACACAGAGACACACAGAGACACAGACAGACAGAGACACACACAGAGACACACATACACAACACACACACACAGAGACACAAAGACACACACACACAGAGACACACACAGAGAGACACAGAGACACACACACACACACACACACACACACACACACACACACAGACAGAGACAGAGACACACACACAGAGAAAGACACACACACACACAGACACACAGACAGAGACACAGAGACACACACACACACAGAGACACATACACACAGACAGAGACACAGAGACGCACAGAAACACACACAGACAGAGACACACACACAGAGACACACACACAGAGACACAGAGACACACACACACACACAAAGACACAGAGACACACAACACACAAACAAAACCACACACACACACACACACACACAGACAGACACACACACACAGAGACACACACACACAAACAGACACACACAAACAGACACACACACACAGACAGAGACACAGTGACACACAGAGACACAGACAGACAGAGACACACACAGAGACATACATACACACAGAAAAACACACAGAGACACACACAGAGAAACACACAGAGAGACACACACAAACAGACACACACACACACAGACAGACAGAGACACACACAGAGAGACACACACACACAGAGAGACACACACACAGAGAGACACAGAGACACACACACAAAGACACAGAGACACACAACACACAAACAAAAACACACACACACACACAGACAGACACACACACACAGAGACACACACACACACAAACAGACACACACAAAAAGACACACACACAGACAGAGATACAGTGACACACAGAGACACAGACAGACAGAGACACACACAGAGACATACACAGAGACACACACAGAGACACACACAGAGACACACACACACACACACACAGAGACACAAAGACACACACACACACACACACACAGAGACACACACAGAGAGACACACAGAGACACACACACACACACACACACACAGACAGAGACACACACAGACAGAGACACACACAGAGAGACACACAGACAGACACACACACACACAGACAGAGACACAGAGACACACAGAGACACAGACAGACAGAGACACACACAGAGACACACATACACAACACACACACACAGACAGACAGAGACACACACACACACAGACAGAGACATACACAGAGACATACAGAAACACATACAGAGACACACACACACAGAGACACACACACACACACACAGAGACACACAGAAACACACACAGAGAGACACACACACACACACAGAAACACACACAGACAGAGACACATAAAGAGACACACACACAGAGACACACACACACACACACACACACACACACACACACACAGAGACACACACACACACACACACACACAGAGACACAGAGACACACAACACACCAACAAAAACACACACACACACACACAGACAGAGACACACACAGAGGGACACAGACACACACACACACAGAGAGACACACACATTGACAGACACACACACAGAGACAAACACACAGAGACACACACAGAGACACACACAGAGAGGCACACACAGACAGACACACACACACAGACAGAGACACAGAGACACACAGAAACACACACAGACAGAGACACAGAGACACACAGAGACACAGACAGACAGAGACACACACAGAGACACAGAGACACACAGAAACACACACAGACAGAGACACAGAGACACACAGAGACACAGACAGACAGAGACACACACAGAGACATACACAGAGACACACACAGAGACACACACACACAAACAGACACACACACACACAGACAGAGACACAGAGACACACAGAAACACACACAGAGACACACACACACAGACAGAGACACAGAGACACACACAGAGACACACATGCACAACACACACACACACACACACACACACACACACACACACACACAGAGACACAAAGACACACACACACAGAGACACACACAGAGAGACACACAGAGAAAGACACAGACAGACACACACACACACAGACAGAGACACAGAGACACACACAGAGAGACACACAGACAGACACACACACACACAGACAGAGACACAGAGACACACAGAGACACAGACAGACAGAGACACACACAGAGACACACACAGAGACACACATACACAACACACACACACAGAGACACAAAGACACACACACACAGAGACACACACAGAGAGACACAGAGACACACACACACACACACACACACACACACACACACACACACAGACAGAGACACACACACAGAGAAAGACACACACACACACACACACACACACACACACACAGACAGAGACACACACACAGAGACACACATACACAACACACACACACAGAGACACAAAGACACAGAGAGACACAGACAGACCGAGACACACACAGAGACACACATACACAACACACACACACAGACAGACAGAGACACACACAGACAGACACACACACACACACAGACAGAGACATACACAGAGACACACACAGAGAGACACACAGACAGACACACACACACACACACACACACACACACAGAGACACACACATATACAGAGACACACACACAGAGACACACACACACAAATAGACACACACACACACAGACAGAGACACAGTGACACACAGAGACACAGACAGACAGAGACACACACAGAGACATACACAGAGACACACACAGAGACACACACAAACAGAGAGACACACACATTGACAGACACACACACAGAGACAAACACACAGAGACACACATAGAGACACACACAGAGAGACACACACATACAGACACACACAGACAGAGACACAGAGACACACAGAAACACACACAGACAGAGACACAGAGACACACAGAGACATAGACAGACAGAGACACACACAGAGACATACACAGAGACACACACAGAGACACACACACACAAACAGACACACACACACAGACAGAGACACACAGAAACACACACAGAGACACACACACACAGACAGAGACACAGAGACACACACAGAGACACACATGCACAACACACACACACACACACACACACACACACACACACACAGAGACACAAAGACACACACACACACACAGAGACACACACAGAGAGACACACAGAGAAAGACACACACACACACACACACACACAGACAGAGACACACACAGACAGAGACACACACAGAGAGACACACAGACAGACACAGACAGAGACACAGAGACACACAGAGACACAGACAGACAGAGACACACACAGAGACACACATACACAACACACACACACAGAGACACAAAGACACACACACACAGAGACACACACAGAGAGACACACAGACAGACACACACACACACAGACAGAGACACAGAGACACACAGAGACACAGACAGACAGAGACACACACAGAGACACACATACACAACACACACACACAGAGACACAAAGACACACACACACAGAGACACACACAGAGAGACACAGAGACACACACACACACACACACACACACACACACACACACACAGACAGAGACAGAGACACACACACAGAGAAAGACACACACACACACAGACACACAGACAGAGACACAGAGACACACACACACACAGAGACACATACACACAGACAGAGACACAGAGACGCACAGAAACACACACAGACAGAGACACACACACAGAGACACACACACAGAGACACAGAGACACACACACACACACAAAGACACAGAGACACACAACACACAAACAAAACCACACACACACACACACACAGACAGACACACACACACAGAGACACACACACACAAACAGACACACACAAACAGACACACACACACAGACAGAGACACAGTGACACACAGAGACACAGACAGACAGAGACACACACAGAGACATACATACACACAGAAAAACACACAGAGACACACACAGAGAAACACACAGAGAGACACACACAAACAGACACACACACACACAGACAGACAGAGACACACACAGAGAGACACACACACACAGAGAGACACACACACAGAGAGACACAGAGACACACACACAAAGACACAGAGACACACAACACACAAACAAAAACACACACACACACACAGACAGACACACACACACAGAGACACACACACACACAAACAGACACACACAAAAAGACACACACACAGACAGAGATACAGTGACACACAGAGACACAGACAGACAGAGACACACACAGAGACATACACAGAGACACACACAGAGACACACACAGAGACACACACACACACACACACAGAGACACAAAGACACACACACACACACACACACAGAGACACACACAGAGAGACACACAGAGACACACACACACACACACACACACAGACAGAGACACACACAGACAGAGACACACACAGAGAGACACACAGACAGACACACACACACACAGACAGAGACACAGAGACACACAGAGACACAGACAGACAGAGACACACACAGAGACACACATACACAACACACACACACAGACAGACAGAGACACACACACACACAGACAGAGACATACACAGAGACATACAGAAACACATACAGAGACACACACACACAGAGACACACACACACACACACAGAGACACACAGAAACACACACAGAGAGACACACACACACACACAGAAACACACACAGACAGAGACACATAAAGAGACACACACACAGAGACACACACACACACACACACACACACACACACACACACAGAGACACACACACACACACACACACACAGAGACACAGAGACACACAACACACCAACAAAAACACACACACACACACACAGACAGAGACACACACAGAGGGACACAGACACACACACACACAGAGAGACACACACATTGACAGACACACACACAGAGACAAACACACAGAGACACACACAGAGACACACACAGAGAGGCACACACAGACAGACACACACACACAGACAGAGACACAGAGACACACAGAAACACACACAGACAGAGACACAGAGACACACAGAGACACAGACAGACAGAGACACACACAGAGACACAGAGACACACAGAAACACACACAGACAGAGACACAGAGACACACAGAGACACAGACAGACAGAGACACACACAGAGACATACACAGAGACACACACAGAGACACACACACACA
>NW_026870281.1:192500-195299 GCF_963584025.1 Labrus mixtus
CAACATCACCACCTCATGACTCATTTCAATAATGCTACACACTGTGTGTGTTTTTTAATAACAACAACTCTTTCCACAAGTGGAAGTGTTGATACTGTGTAAAATTCCATTATTGTATTTTTTTTTTAACTGATGTAAATATGTTTGATTTTTAAGTTCTATTTTTATTTTTAATAATTATATTCCTGTCTCCTGTTTTCTTGAGCTGCTGCTGTAATGCAAACATTTCCCCCATGAGGGATCAATAAAGTTTATCAATATCTTTAAAATGAATAGGGTGATGAAGACAAATTACATTGTGTGACACATGGTTTCTTTTATCATATCACCATATGATAAAAAAAACCTAGAGACATAGTCACATGTCCAAAAATTCAGCCAGAATCAATAATGCTCCCCCACATTATGGCCGAGGGCATGAGATCTTTAAAAGGCCCCTTTCTGCACACAATAATCGCCTACGGCCATACAGCCCTGAGCATGGCCGATCTCAGAAGCTAAGTAGGGTTAGGCCTGGTTAGTACTTTGATGGGAGACCGCCTGAGAATACGAGGTGCCATATGACATAAAACATGTTTTTGAGACATAAAGTGACACTTACAGTGAATACCTGTTCTGACTTAATTTTCTATCTCAAAGTGTCGTTTCAAAGTAAATAATACTGTTAGAAGGAATAATTCAGACAACATTAGATGAAACAGCTGTACTGGCGACAAATGAGCGCAGTAACATGAAAATGACATGAAAATCAACACTCCCTGAGCCAGACAACGCTATTAACAGCTTTAGTGATCACATTGAGCTTCCCTTGCGAAGCTGAGCTGGAAAGTGACATAAAACATGTTTTTGAGACATAACGTGACACTTACAGTGAATACCTGTTCTGACTTAATTTTCTATCTCAAAGTGTCGTTTCAAAGTAAATAATACTGTTAGAAGGAATAATTCAGACAACATTAGATGAAACAGCTGTACTGGCGACAAATGAGCGCAGTAACATGAAAATGACATGAAAATCAACACTCCCTGAGCCAGACAACGCTATTAACAGCTTTAGTGATCACATTGAGCTTCCCTTGCGAAGCTGAGCTGGAAAGTGACATAAAACATGTTTTTGAGACATAACGTGACACTTACAGTGAATACCTGTTCTGACTTAATTTTCTATCTCAAAGTGTCGTTTCAAAGTAAATAATACTGTTAGAAGGAATAATTCAGACAACATTAGATGAAACAGCTGTACTGGCGACAAATGAGCGCAGTAACATGAAAATGACATGAAAATCAACACTCCCTGAGCCAGACAACGCTATTAACAGCTTTAGTGATCACATTGAGCTTCCCTTGCGAAGCTGAGCTGGAAAGTGACATAAAACATGTTTTTGAGACATAACGTGACACTTACAGTGAATACCTGTTCTGACTTAATTTTCTATCTCAAAGTGTCGTTTCAAAGTAAATAATACTGTTAGAAGGAATAATTCAGACAACATTAGATGAAACAGCTGTACTGGCGACAAATGAGCGCAGTAACATGAAAATGACATGAAAATCAACACTCCCTGAGCCAGACAACGCTATTAACAGCTTTAGTGATCACATTGAGCTTCCCTTGCGAAGCTGAGCTGGAAAGTGACATAAAACATGTTTTTGAGACATAACGTGACACTTACAGTGAATACCTGTTCTGAAGCAATTTTCTATCTCAAAGTGTCGGGTTAGGGTTAGGGTTAGGGTTAGGGTAGGGTTAGGGTTAGGGTTAGGGTTAGGGTTAGGGTTAGGGTTAGGGTTAGGGTTAGGGTTAGGGTTAGGGTTAGGGTTAGGGTTAGGGTTAGGGTTAGGGTTAGGGTAAGGGTTAGGGTTAGGGTTAGGGTTAGGGTTAGGGTTAGGGTTAGGGTTAGGGTTAGGGTTAGGGTTAGGGTTAGGGTTAGGGTTAGGGTTAGGGTTAGGGTTAGGGTTAGGGTTAGGGTTAGGGTTAGGGTTAGGGTTAGGGTTAGGGTTAGGGTTAGGGTTAGGGTTAGGGTTAGGGTTAGGGTTAGGGTTAGGGTTAGGGTTAGGGTTAGGGTTAGGGTTAGGGTTAGGGTTAGGGTTAGGGTTAGGGTTAGGGTTAGGGTTAGGGTTAGGGTTAGGGTTAGGGTTAGGGTTAGGGTTAGGGTTAGGGTTAGGGTTAGGGTTAGGGTTAGGGTTAGGGTTAGGGTTAGGGTTAGGGTTAGGGTTAGGGTTAGGGTTAGGGTTAGGGTTAGGGTTAGGGTTAGGGTTAGGGTTAGGGTTAGGGTTAGGGTTAGGGTTAGGGTTAGGGGTTAGGGTTAGGGTTAGGGTTAGGGTTAGGGTTAGGGTTAGGGTTAGGGTTAGGGTTAGGGTTAGGGTTAGGGTTAGGGTTAGGGTTAGGGTTAGGGTTAGGGTTAGGGTTAGGGTTAGGGTTAGGGTTAGGGTTAGGGTTAGGGTTAGGGTTAGGGTTAGGGTTAGGGTTAGGGTTAGGGTTAGGGTTAGGGTTAGGGTTAGGGTTAGGGTTAGGGTTAGGGTTAGGGTTAGGGTTAGGGTTAGGGTTAGGGTTAGGGTTAGGGTTAGGGTTAGGGTTAGGGTTAGGGTTAGGGTTAGGGTTAGGGTTAGGGTTAGGGTTAGGGTTAGGGTTAGGGTTAGGGTTAGGGTTAGGGTTAGGGTTAGGGTTAGGGTTAGGGTTAGGGTTAGGGTTAGGGTTAGGGTTAGGGTTAGGGTTAGGGTTAGGGTTAGGGTTAGGGTTAGGGTTAGGGTTAGGGTTAGGGTTAGGGTTAGGGTTAGGGTTAGGGTTAGGGTTAGGGT
>NW_026870282.1:5000-12500 GCF_963584025.1 Labrus mixtus
CCCTAACCCTAACCCTAACCCTAACCCTAACCCTAACCCTAACCCTAACCCTAACCCTAACCCTAACCCTAACCCTAACCCTAACCCTAACCCTAACCCTAACCCTAACCCTAACCCTAACCCTAACCCTAACCCTAACCCTAACCCTAACCCTAACCCTAACCCTAACCCTAACCCTAACCCTAACCCTAACCCTAACCCTAACCCTAACCCTAACCCTAACCCTAACCCTAACCCTAACCCTAACCCTAACCCTAACCCTAACCCTAACCCTAACCCTAACCCTAACCCTAACCCTAACCCTAACCCTAACCCTAACCCTAACCCTAACCCTAACCCTAACCCTAACCCTAACCCTAACCCTAACCCTAACCCTAACCCTAACCCTAACCCTAACCCTAACCCTAACCCTAACCCTAACCCTAACCCTAACCCTAACCCTAACCCTAACCCTAACCCTAACCCTAACCCTAACCCTAACCCTAACCCTAACCCTAACCCTAACCCTAACCCTAACCCTAACCCTAACCCTAACCCTAACCCTAACCCTAACCCTAACCCTAACCCTAACCCTAACCCTAACCCTAACCCTAACCCTAACCCTAACCCTAACCCTAACCCTAACCCTAACCCTAACCCTAACCCTAACCCTAACCCTAACCCTAACCCTAACCCTAACCCTAACCCTAACCCTAACCCTAACCCTAACCCTAACCCTAACCCTAACCCTAACCCTAACCCTAACCCTAACCCTAACCCTAACCCTAACCCTAACCCTAACCCTAACCCTAACCCTAACCCTAACCCTAACCCTAACCCTAACCCTAACCCTAACCCTAACCCTAACCCTAACCCTAACCCTAACCCTAACCCTAACCCTAACCCTAACCCTAACCCTAACCCTAACCCTAACCCTAACCCTAACCCTAACCCTAACCCTAACCCTAACCCTAACCCTAACCCTAACCCTAACCCTAACCCTAACCCTAACCCTAACCCTAACCCTAACCCTAACCCTAACCCTAACCCTAACCCTAACCCTAACCCTAACCCTAACCCTAACCCTAACCCTAACCCTAACCCTAACCCTAACCCTAACCCTAACCCTAACCCTAACCCTAACCCTAACCCTAACCCTAACCCTAACCCTAACCCTAACCCTAACCCTAACCCTAACCCTAACCCTAACCCTAACCCTAACCCTAACCCTAACCCTAACCCTAACCCTAACCCTAACCCTAACCCTAACCCTAACCCTAACCCTAACCCTAACCCTAACCCTAACCCTAACCCTAACCCTAACCCTAACCCTAACCCTAACCCTAACCCTAACCCTAACCCTAACCCTAACCCTAACCCTAACCCTAACCCTAACCCTAACCCTAACCCTAACCCTAACCCTAACCCTAACCCTAACCCTAACCCTAACCCTAACCCTAACCCTAACCCTAACCCTAACCCTAACCCTAACCCTAACCCTAACCCTAACCCTAACCCTAACCCTAACCCTAACCCTAACCCTAACCCTAACCCTAACCCTAACCCTAACCCTAACCCTAACCCTAACCCTAACCCTAACCCTAACCCTAACCCTAACCCTAACCCTAACCCTAACCCTAACCCTAACCCTAACCCTAACCCTAACCCTAACCCTAACCCTAACCCTAACCCTAACCCTAACCCTAACCCTAACCCTAACCCTAACCCTAACCCTAACCCTAACCCTAACCCTAACCCTAACCCTAACCCTAACCCTAACCCTAACCCTAACCCTAACCCTAACCCTAACCCTAACCCTAACCCTAACCCTAACCCTAACCCTAACCCTAACCCTAACCCTAACCCTAACCCTAACCCTAACCCTAACCCTAACCCTAACCCTAACCCTAACCCTAACCCTAACCCTAACCCTAACCCTAACCCTAACCCTAACCCTAACCCTAACCCTAACCCTAACCCTAACCCTAACCCTAACCCTAACCCTAACCCTAACCCTAACCCTAACCCTAACCCTAACCCTAACCCTAACCCTAACCCTAACCCTAACCCTAACCCTAACCCTAACCCTAACCCTAACCCTAACCCTAACCCTAACCCTAACCCTAACCCTAACCCTAACCCTAACCCTAACCCTAACCCTAACCCTAACCCTAACCCTAACCCTAACCCTAACCCTAACCCTAACCCTAACCCTAACCCTAACCCTAACCCTAACCCTAACCCTAACCCTAACCCTAACCCTAACCCTAACCCTAACCCTAACCCTAACCCTAACCCTAACCCTAACCCTAACCCTAACCCTAACCCTAACCCTAACCCTAACCCTAACCCTAACCCTAACCCTAACCCTAACCCTAACCCTAACCCTAACCCTAACCCTAACCCTAACCCTAACCCTAACCCTAACCCTAACCCTAACCCTAACCCTAACCCTAACCCTAACCCTAACCCTAACCCTAACCCTAACCCTAACCCTAACCCTAACCCTAACCCTAACCCTAACCCTAACCCTAACCCTAACCCTAACCCTAACCCTAACCCTAACCCTAACCCTAACCCTAACCCTAACCCTAACCCTAACCCTAACCCTAACCCTAACCCTAACCCTAACCCTAACCCTAACCCTAACCCTAACCCTAACCCTAACCCTAACCCTAACCCTAACCCTAACCCTAACCCTAACCCTAACCCTAACCCTAACCCTAACCCTAACCCTAACCCTAACCCTAACCCTAACCCTAACCCTAACCCTAACCCTAACCCTAACCCTAACCCTAACCCTAACCCTAACCCTAACCCTAACCCTAACCCTAACCCTAACCCTAACCCTAACCCTAACCCTAACCCTAACCCTAACCCTAACCCTAACCCTAACCCTAACCCTAACCCTAACCCTAACCCTAACCCTAACCCTAACCCTAACCCTAACCCTAACCCTAACCCTAACCCTAACCCTAACCCTAACCCTAACCCTAACCCTAACCCTAACCCTAACCCTAACCCTAACCCTAACCCTAACCCTAACCCTAACCCTAACCCTAACCCTAACCCTAACCCTAACCCTAACCCTAACCCTAACCCTAACCCTAACCCTAACCCTAACCCTAACCCTAACCCTAACCCTAACCCTAACCCTAACCCTAACCCTAACCCTAACCCTAACCCTAACCCTAACCCTAACCCTAACCCTAACCCTAACCCTAACCCTAACCCTAACCCTAACCCTAACCCTAACCCTAACCCTAACCCTAACCCTAACCCTAACCCTAACCCTAACCCTAACCCTAACCCTAACCCTAACCCTAACCCTAACCCTAACCCTAACCCTAACCCTAACCCTAACCCTAACCCTAACCCTAACCCTAACCCTAACCCTAACCCTAACCCTAACCCTAACCCTAACCCTAACCCTAACCCTAACCCTAACCCTAACCCTAACCCTAACCCTAACCCTAACCCTAACCCTAACCCTAACCCTAACCCTAACCCTAACCCTAACCCTAACCCTAACCCTAACCCTAACCCTAACCCTAACCCTAACCCTAACCCTAACCCTAACCCTAACCCTAACCCTAACCCTAACCCTAACCCTAACCCTAACCCTAACCCTAACCCTAACCCTAACCCTAACCCTAACCCTAACCCTAACCCTAACCCTAACCCTAACCCTAACCCTAACCCTAACCCTAACCCTAACCCTAACCCTAACCCTAACCCTAACCCTAACCCTAACCCTAACCCTAACCCTAACCCTAACCCTAACCCTAACCCTAACCCTAACCCTAACCCTAACCCTAACCCTAACCCTAACCCTAACCCTAACCCTAACCCTAACCCTAACCCTAACCCTAACCCTAACCCTAACCCTAACCCTAACCCTAACCCTAACCCTAACCCTAACCCTAACCCTAACCCTAACCCTAACCCTAACCCTAACCCTAACCCTAACCCTAACCCTAACCCTAACCCTAACCCTAACCCTAACCCTAACCCTAACCCTAACCCTAACCCTAACCCTAACCCTAACCCTAACCCTAACCCTAACCCTAACCCTAACCCTAACCCTAACCCTAACCCTAACCCTAACCCTAACCCTAACCCTAACCCTAACCCTAACCCTAACCCTAACCCTAACCCTAACCCTAACCCTAACCCTAACCCTAACCCTAACCCTAACCCTAACCCTAACCCTAACCCTAACCCTAACCCTAACCCTAACCCTAACCCTAACCCTAACCCTAACCCTAACCCTAACCCTAACCCTAACCCTAACCCTAACCCTAACCCTAACCCTAACCCTAACCCTAACCCTAACCCTAACCCTAACCCTAACCCTAACCCTAACCCTAACCCTAACCCTAACCCTAACCCTAACCCTAACCCTAACCCTAACCCTAACCCTAACCCTAACCCTAACCCTAACCCTAACCCTAACCCTAACCCTAACCCTAACCCTAACCCTAACCCTAACCCTAACCCTAACCCTAACCCTAACCCTAACCCTAACCCTAACCCTAACCCTAACCCTAACCCTAACCCTAACCCTAACCCTAACCCTAACCCTAACCCTAACCCTAACCCTAACCCTAACCCTAACCCTAACCCTAACCCTAACCCTAACCCTAACCCTAACCCTAACCCTAACCCTAACCCTAACCCTAACCCTAACCCTAACCCTAACCCTAACCCTAACCCTAACCCTAACCCTAACCCTAACCCTAACCCTAACCCTAACCCTAACCCTAACCCTAACCCTAACCCTAACCCTAACCCTAACCCTAACCCTAACCCTAACCCTAACCCTAACCCTAACCCTAACCCTAACCCTAACCCTAACCCTAACCCTAACCCTAACCCTAACCCTAACCCTAACCCTAACCCTAACCCTAACCCTAACCCTAACCCTAACCCTAACCCTAACCCTAACCCTAACCCTAACCCTAACCCTAACCCTAACCCTAACCCTAACCCTAACCCTAACCCTAACCCTAACCCTAACCCTAACCCTAACCCTAACCCTAACCCTAACCCTAACCCTAACCCTAACCCTAACCCTAACCCTAACCCTAACCCTAACCCTAACCCTAACCCTAACCCTAACCCTAACCCTAACCCTAACCCTAACCCTAACCCTAACCCTAACCCTAACCCTAACCCTAACCCTAACCCTAACCCTAACCCTAACCCTAACCCTAACCCTAACCCTAACCCTAACCCTAACCCTAACCCTAACCCTAACCCTAACCCTAACCCTAACCCTAACCCTAACCCTAACCCTAACCCTAACCCTAACCCTAACCCTAACCCTAACCCTAACCCTAACCCTAACCCTAACCCTAACCCTAACCCTAACCCTAACCCTAACCCTAACCCTAACCCTAACCCTAACCCTAACCCTAACCCTAACCCTAACCCTAACCCTAACCCTAACCCTAACCCTAACCCTAACCCTAACCCTAACCCTAACCCTAACCCTAACCCTAACCCTAACCCTAACCCTAACCCTAACCCTAACCCTAACCCTAACCCTAACCCTAACCCTAACCCTAACCCTAACCCTAACCCTAACCCTAACCCTAACCCTAACCCTAACCCTAACCCTAACCCTAACCCTAACCCTAACCCTAACCCTAACCCTAACCCTAACCCTAACCCTAACCCTAACCCTAACCCTAACCCTAACCCTAACCCTAACCCTAACCCTAACCCTAACCCTAACCCTAACCCTAACCCTAACCCTAACCCTAACCCTAACCCTAACCCTAACCCTAACCCTAACCCTAACCCTAACCCTAACCCTAACCCTAACCCTAACCCTAACCCTAACCCTAACCCTAACCCTAACCCTAACCCTAACCCTAACCCTAACCCTAACCCTAACCCTAACCCTAACCCTAACCCTAACCCTAACCCTAACCCTAACCCTAACCCTAACCCTAACCCTAACCCTAACCCTAACCCTAACCCTAACCCTAACCCTAACCCTAACCCTAACCCTAACCCTAACCCTAACCCTAACCCTAACCCTAACCCTAACCCTAACCCTAACCCTAACCCTAACCCTAACCCTAACCCTAACCCTAACCCTAACCCTAACCCTAACCCTAACCCTAACCCTAACCCTAACCCTAACCCTAACCCTAACCCTAACCCTAACCCTAACCCTAACCCTAACCCTAACCCTAACCCTAACCCTAACCCTAACCCTAACCCTAACCCTAACCCTAACCCTAACCCTAACCCTAACCCTAACCCTAACCCTAACCCTAACCCTAACCCTAACCCTAACCCTAACCCTAACCCTAACCCTAACCCTAACCCTAACCCTAACCCTAACCCTAACCCTAACCCTAACCCTAACCCTAACCCTAACCCTAACCCTAACCCTAACCCTAACCCTAACCCTAACCCTAACCCTAACCCTAACCCTAACCCTAACCCTAACCCTAACCCTAACCCTAACCCTAACCCTAACCCTAACCCTAACCCTAACCCTAACCCTAACCCTAACCCTAACCCTAACCCTAACCCTAACCCTAACCCTAACCCTAACCCTAACCCTAACCCTAACCCTAACCCTAACCCTAACCCTAACCCTAACCCTAACCCTAACCCTAACCCTAACCCTAACCCTAACCCTAACCCTAACCCTAACCCTAACCCTAACCCTAACCCTAACCCTAACCCTAACCCTAACCCTAACCCTAACCCTAACCCTAACCCTAACCCTAACCCTAACCCTAACCCTAACCCTAACCCTAACCCTAACCCTAACCCTAACCCTAACCCTAACCCTAACCCTAACCCTAACCCTAACCCTAACCCTAACCCTAACCCTAACCCTAACCCTAACCCTAACCCTAACCCTAACCCTAACCCTAACCCTAACCCTAACCCTAACCCTAACCCTAACCCTAACCCTAACCCTAACCCTAACCCTAACCCTAACCCTAACCCTAACCCTAACCCTAACCCTAACCCTAACCCTAACCCTAACCCTAACCCTAACCCTAACCCTAACCCTAACCCTAACCCTAACCCTAACCCTAACCCTAACCCTAACCCTAACCCTAACCCTAACCCTAACCCTAACCCTAACCCTAACCCTAACCCTAACCCTAACCCTAACCCTAACCCTAACCCTAACCCTAACCCTAACCCTAACCCTAACCCTAACCCTAACCCTAACCCTAACCCTAACCCTAACCCTAACCCTAACCCTAACCCTAACCCTAACCCTAACCCTAACCCTAACCCTAACCCTAACCCTAACCCTAACCCTAACCCTAACCCTAACCCTAACCCTAACCCTAACCCTAACCCTAACCCTAACCCTAACCCTAACCCTAACCCTAACCCTAACCCTAACCCTAACCCTAACCCTAACCCTAACCCTAACCCTAACCCTAACCCTAACCCTAACCCTAACCCTAACCCTAACCCTAACCCTAACCCTAACCCTAACCCTAACCCTAACCCTAACCCTAACCCTAACCCTAA